>NC_136901.1:78167568-78353624 GCF_949606895.1 Notothenia rossii | reverse complement strand
AGCTTGTTAATGATGGAAAAGGGCCCTTTGCGTCTGTAACAGTAAACATGAACAACTCTTTTCTGCTAAATTATATTTGAAAGTTAACAAACATAATAATAATACATAATGTTTATATAGCGCCTTTCACGAAACCCAAGGTCGCTTTACAAGTTGGGTAGGGGGGGGGAGTAGGGGAAAAGAGGCAGACAGGTTAGGGGGGGGGGGGGGGGGGGGGGCAAGCAAGTAACGGAAAAATAAACCTATCAAACTAACTATATAGTGGGGAAAGCCTTGATGAAAAGGTGCGTTTTGAGGGCTTTTTTGAAAGTGTCCAAGGTTGGGGCGCTGCGGATTTCGGGGGGGGATAGTTCCAGAGGGTGGGGGATGCTACACTGATAGCTCTGTCACCGAAAGTCCGCAACTCCTGGATGACCTGCTGCAGCATTAAAGTGATAAATACAGTAATTGCTCAATTATTACAATTCAGTTATGTATAAGTCTGGAATTAGTCATTCTGCAAAATTAGGTTTTTGTAATCATGCTAACGCAGGACTTATTAGCTAGCCTGTAGAACATGCCTAACTGTGTTATTGCTACCAAGCAACATACTTCCTTATGCCACTGTTAAAAGCTGGCTACATTTTCATGTGTTAAAGTAAAACACATATAAAATATGACTAGGATAATTACGTGGAGTATTTTACAGGACCTGTTGAACCCATTCATTTATATTTTCAAAGCAGATTTAGCTAGCTAACATTAGCCGACGTTTCTGAGCTAGCTAGCGTTCCAAGCTAGGATACCAAGTTTACCAAAAGTTATCATACTGCTATAATACTACATTCAGCTAAAACTACTGTTGTTTTAAAATGATATCTGCTTTAGAAAAGGGAAAAAATGATGCCTTACTAGCGAGTAAATCCAATACAATGGAGTTGCACCAGCGGAGTTGTTGTTCGAAGACTGCACGTTGCTGGTAACCATGCACCTGGCAGTGACTGTTGCTAAGGGAAGCATTTTCAATTGTTGTACTTGCTTTGTTATTGTCGTTTTTTTTACATTAAAACCTAATTACAATCAGATACATAGCCATTAGAAAACACTAACTTTTTTATGAATTATTTACATTTTGTGGTGCTAGAATTTGTGTTTTATGCAGGTTTTATGCAGCATACTATAATCATTTGAAAATCTTTTTTGTTAGTCAAACTAGATACAATTATGCTTTATTGTTTACATTCAACAATAAAGTGCAGGATTAGACCCTGACCACTATTCTAATTCATTCAGAATTTGATGAATGAAAAAGTTGCAAAAGCAAGCTATTTTATTATTTGATTTATCTGTCTTTTTGATAAATGATTATAAATGTTCATTGTATTTTTGTTTTAATTTCTACATTAGAATCAAAATCTGCAAGAAAAACTTTTTTTTCACTCAAGCATGCATGTGTAAAATTATTAGAAAACTGCAGAAAACACTTCCCACAAATCCACATTTTGCTATTACAACACAAAAAATAAACATATAATAATACAATAAAAAAAAGTATCCATGGCTCTGGTCTTCCCTTGAGATAATTTATTGGGTGTGACCCATATCCAATGGCCAACAAAAAGAAATAGGAAGACATACCGTATATATAATAGCAAACAATTAATAAAACCTAAACAAACAATATTTGGCAGATTTTTTAGGACAAGTGCGATTACCTGTCAGAACAAAGGCTTGTCATTTTTATTTCCATTTACAGCGAGTAGGAATAAAATAACAAAAGCAAAAGTACAAAAGAGAGAGAGAAAAGATGGTACTGACGTAGCAAAAGTCAGTTGGCATCAAGTGCGGTGAGAAATGTTAACTGTGTCCCAAATCCATACTAAATGGAAGATCAAAGCAGGTTTTGAGTACATAGTGTTAATAACAAAATAATTATATATTTTCTTTCAATTCATATGTAGTAAGGACGGGCCACAGGTTCAGAATCAGGACTGAACAATTCAGTTTATTCGATTTATTCCTACTAAATGTTATGTTATGTGCAATTTCTATTGACTGTTTTCTTACAAATGTTTTCCTTCATTGTGAACCCCCCCCCCCCCTCTCAGTGGTCTTTATGTCTTACTTGATGCAGCAAAAACCAGCAGAGAGCACAGTGTAATACATCAGCTGGAGCTCAGGAGTGGCTGTCGATTAGTGGAAAACAAAATCACTGCTAACGAACAGAAGATTTAGAATCCTATTGGACTTGTCATCATCAAGGCCAAACTGATTATAACCTTCAGATTTATATTAAAAAAAACAGTACGAAAAAGGCCGATTCAAGTGACTACCCAGAGGTTGTAGTCAGCTGTCGCAAGTGCTTGTAAACAAGAATTTAAACCTATATATGGTACTCCATTCTCATTTCAGAGTTGTCCTGATACGTCTTCATGGCTCAGTATTCCAGAGGAACCATGCTCATTTCTGTGTTAATATAAAGAATACCTTTAAATGGAGGTCAATGTACTCTTCTGAAGTAGGCCCATCATTTCCTTGTCCCCGCACGGGTAAAGGCTACGGAGAAAATATCGGTAGACAGATATACCCAGTCACATCTTAAACCACCACACTGCTCTGGCTTCTTCCCATCCCAAGCTACCTCTCCGTGAACTGAGGTGTCCTTTGTTACAGCTGCTGCTCCCGATTACATTAACTATCACCACTAAAGCAAAGACACACGACTTGTTCATATTCAGACTTTCAGCTGTTACCGGCTGGGGTCCAGCGATCCAGTGAGCTGGAAGTGTATCCCGTCTCCGGGGAGAGGTGATGGGATGAGAGGGCAGAGCCAGCAGAGGTACCAGCGAACACCCAGACAGTGACGTAGGTTTCCCAGGACGCCGAGGTTGTAAGGTCGGCGGGTCGAGTACCATTCCCTGGTGGTCTGTCCCCGAAACATCAGGATTATGTGGAAGAAGAAGAAGGCGGACACCAGCAGGAAGCCCACCACGCATGTGTCGGCGATGAATGCGAAGGCAAATGCACCTGGTGACACCTGGCCTGGGGAGAGAAGAGACAGCAGCAGAACTGATTAAAAGAAAGCCAGTGATATAAATACAAGCTTAGGTTAATATTGTACATTAAATAAATGTGGTTACATTTACAACCCCTTGCAGCGTTATTATACACTGAGAGTTGTGGGAATCAACCTGCAATTATCCTTCTTACAAACAAACCGAAAGTGGCAAAACCAGCTCCTACCTGACACCAGCATGATCCAGGGAATGAGCAGCAGCATGACGCTATGCAATGTCACACCCTCCTTCAATATGACAATGAAGACCTCTGCATTCATCAGAGTGGCGTACAGGAGCCCAGACCACATAAATAACAAGCAGCTCAGGAAGTAGCGGTAGTTACGGAAGCCCACGCACTGGCCAAAAAAGACACAGTGGTGATCCCGCCGCAGCACACACACTTTGCAGTCGTAGCAGTGGGAGCAGCGAGGAGGAGTATGAGTCTCACATGTATAACAGTACCTGTGTGAAAAACAAGAACAAAAATACATTTATTTATAATGAGAAATGCTGCTTTGGCTCTAAAATACTGTTTTGTTAATCTCATTAAAACAAAGAGACTGTGATCATCAGACGGGGAGGATGTGGGAGGATATGCAAATTTGAAAAAAACTCAAACATTGAGTGCGTCTGTTTGTTTTTACAGAACTAGTACTGTAAAATAAAATTCAGTTGTTTGCTTCTCTGCCAAGATGGACAGTTTTTCCAACTCACTCGTGACGATAATTCACCATTTTCCTAATAATGGAAATATACCAAGCTCAACCTATTGTGAGATTTATTATCTAGAAAAAGCATTGCTTTGGGCCAAAATAAAACTGTGGAACAAATCAATCTTTACACCTGTAAAAAAAGCCAAATATAACTCTCCTAATGGTGGAAGTCGGACAGTGGGGATCACATTTTTCTCTCCTCTATTCTATCAAATTAAGAAAAAAACAAAATGGTCATATTATAATTAAACTATAAAATAATAATTGTATTCTAAATATCATTGTACATGGAGTAAATAGGGTCTAGCCAAAGTAAGAGCAACAGACACCACAAATAAACAGGAATATGTAAACAAGGAGGCTTTATATAGTTTACTGTGAATCCTCAAACCAAGGCTGTATGAAGAATTCCAAATAAAACCCCATTATTTCCTTATATAACCCCTGCACTCCTCACCTCCACCCCTGACCCATGCCATCTCCCCCCAGGAACACCCCCCTGATGCTGGGGCTGGTCTGGAGGAAGAGCAGGGCGTTCCAGCAGATGTTCCCGAGCATGAAGTACTGAGCCAGCAGGTGGACCGCCTTCCACCAGCCGGACCACTCCGTCGTCTGCTGGTCCGCCTCCACCAGCACCAAGTAACTCACCTCCCCGGTGATGGAGAACACCAGGAAGGTGTTGAGGAACACTGGGAGGTGGCGGCACACCCTGTCGACCTTGCCGAAAACTTTACTAGCTAAACTGGTCATGTTTCCTGCCCGTCCAGCTCTCCGTGATGTGACAGCTCACAGGGCGGGGAGCGGTTTGACAGGCGCACTCTAGTAACCGTTTGTTAGCTTATAAATGATAATAACTGATCCAATAGCTTTGTGTTTGAAGTTACATTAACCGCATGATATCAACAATACTTTATATAACTTTCAGAGGAATTCATGAAATGAAAGAGTTGAAATGAACGACTCTCAGTCTCTATTAACTCCCTCACTACCGCAATCTCAGCTACTCGACCGAACGCTCCCGACAGGTGCTACATGAAAATACATCCGCATTGAAACAACGCACTCTGGTTCCGCTTGTGTATGTCACCAGTCCCATGGCCATGGGTGGACAATCGTGTGCTTCTCTAAATAGGTTTCATTTAAAATTGTACACACAATATATTCTGTAAAAAAAAAAAACTAAAGAGATTTAAAAGTGATATTTACTTTTCTTGTCATTTCTGTAAATTGTTTTTATTTTCACTTCATCATGTTATCATATTGTCATGCTGGCTATTTTATTATTTTGCGTGTATTAAAAAGAAAAAAAAGCTCTCACTGCAGATTAACCCCATGTGTTTATTGGCAGCATGCCTCTGATCCCTCCCCCCCCCAAAGAGGATACCTTAATCCCTGATAATCTCTGTATCCACTGAAAGCCTGCAGTCATGGCTGCATCGAAGAAGAAATCACTGCCTCTAAGGCACCTGACGGACACTTTCATAAACCAAAGAGAGCAGATGCTAACAAAGAGGTAAGCTCCTTGAATATGAATTCAGGAAGAAGTTATCGAAGAAGTAATCGCAGTTGTTAGACCTTCTCTTCAAAATCATTAAAAACAGAAACCCCCCAAATACAATTGGACTTCTGTATGGGTTTTTACAGTGTGGTGCAAAAGAGGGAGTACATAATGTAGTTTGGGTAATGTTTTTGATTTTTAAAGATGTTGTGTGTGAAGGTAGAAAACTGTGTGTGACACCAGTTAGTACGATGCTGCATTATGATCCACTATTTTTATCTAAGTGTCAACAGGCCAATGCTATTCAATAGAGACTTTTCAATCCTCAGAATCAGCCAAAGCAGTGCATAAACAAAAGGCATCAAAATGCTATTCATCATTGTGTATGTGGGTGTTAATCATGTTAATCTGTGTGTGTGTTTGTTTCATGCAGCCACCTGCAGGAACGCTGGCAGGAGCTGAAGGAGAGAGAGCTCATCGCTCAACAAAACAACAGGCAGCTGCTGCAGCAGTTTGATGACGCCCAGGTCACACTGAGAGAGATGATAACAATCACTGCTGACATGACAACTATTCGGGTGCACACACATTAAACAAACTTCCCATTTGTACTTCACCCCTGCCTGAAGCGTTGGTGCTGAATCCTCTTCTTGACCTTTGACTCCTTCAGATGGAGTACGAGCGGTACCTGGAGGAGAGTTACCCCCGCTGGCAGCAGCAGCTCGAGAGGAAAACACAGTCTGCTCAGAGACAGGTACGAGAGATTCACACGATGCAGTTTGTGTCCAACCAATAAACTGGTTCTGTATTTTGAATTGGTGCAATAAAACTGAGAACATTCACTTGTTTACAATTAACTTGTGCTTAAGTAATGTACACGTACCTTAATACTTCTTTTTGAGTATTTCCATCTACATACATTTACTTGTAGTGCAGTGTTCTTGCAGTGTGGAATTAGCACTTTTAATTAAGTAAAAATTCTAAATACTTCTTCCACCACTGTCTTTTACAGAGCATGGAGGAGTACTTAAGGTCATGTCTAAAGAACAGAGAGGAACGGGTGCCAACATCCTCAGCAGATCGAGGTTTGTCCTCTTTACTCACTTCTTTAGTTTTAAAGGGTTGTTCTAGACACACGCCGACTCCTATCTAATGTCTATCTTTGTTCCAGGCCCAACATCAACGTCACAGCAAATGGCTGCAACACCAAACCACTACAGCCAAAACCTCCACATGGACTGCAACCAACATGGCTCCCCTCGTCTCCCTTACGTACAAACTTCCTGGCAGCCCCCCACTCAATTCCAGAGAGCTAGGTTTCCCATCAGAGCCCAACATCAACCCCAGGGTTACTCTCACGTCCCTCCATCTTTCCCCCAACATCCTGATCCATGCCATCATCAACACCTCGACTCCCCACCCGGCTATCATCACTCCAGGCAAGATGCACCAGGCTGGGCCCCCCTGCAGCCTGAACCCCCCTGGCCTTTGGCTGCTGGTGCGGCTGGGATCTCTGCATGCTCCGAGGCTCTGTGGGGTCCGCTCTACAGGGAGGAACCCCCTCGTGAGATAAAGATGACGGAGGAGGAGGTGGACACAAGCCTAGCACCAAGCTCAAAGAGAGAAGGAGGGAGTGGAGGCAGGAGCAGTCATTTTCCCCAGGAGCTGGACATTAAACCAGGTGGAAAAAAAAAAAAAATCTTATGCACTTCCTTAGTAAATATGTTAATTCCCCTCAGATATTCATTTCCATTGTGTGTTGACGTGCTGCGTTTAGTTCGTCTGTCTGGTGGCCCTGCAGAGAGCAGCAGGGAGTCCAGTCAGGGGAGCAGAGTGGAGAAGAAGAAGAGAGGCACATCACAGAAAGCGTCCTTGGACAGCTGCAGCTCTCACGAGTAAGTCATATTGTTTATAATAGTCTCTCAGAGAATCTAGCTCTTAATAGAGACTCTGGACATTTTTACTAGGTACATATTATCCTAATCATAAGTAACAGATCAACATTTTAATGACAGTTCTAACTTTAGTCATCTAAAACAACCCATTTCCTCTACATGTGTATTTGTTATAAGTTGCAATATACAGAAAAGAGCTGAGGCATTCACTTTCATTTAAAGTTTGCCACAGCTTTGAAGCAAACTATGCAGCAATTTTACAATAAAAACAGCAAACATTTTAGTAAAGATGTCAAAATCTTTGGGGCGTTCATGAACCAGAGGATGAATCAGAATCAGAGATACTATATGAACCACTTATGTTCTACCATATAAATTAACTTGCATATATAATTCTTTACAATTTAATTGTTCATCCATTCTTAATTTTAGGTCATCTGAGAGTTCCAGTGCAATCGTCATTGCTGCAGCCACAGCAGCCCAAAACTCAGAAAGTGACGCCTCATCAAAGAAAAGCAGATCCAGCACGACTAGGGCGAAGAGGAGTGGTGAGGGGCTCGTTGTCGGGGGAAGCAAGGGAGACAACTCAGGGAGTCCCAGAGAGGAGAGTCGGTCCACTAGTGCGGAGTTAGGGGGTCTAGTTGAGGAGGCCAGGATCGAAGGAGGAGGTAATCAAAGACATGGGGATAATTCAGAGAGCTGTGGAGAGGACTCTGGGTCCCAGAGGGAGGAGGAGTCAGGGTCCCAAAGGGAGGAGGAGTCAGGGTCCCAGAGGGAGGAGGAGGCTAGATCCCAGAGGGAGGAGGAGGCTAGATCCCAGAGGGAGGAGGAGTCAGGGTCCCAGAGGGAGGAGGAGTCTGGACATGTTAGTGTAAAGATTGAAAACAGAGGTGGAGATGAAATAGAAAAGCAGGAGAGTAACAGCTCTGAACAAAGCAGTGTAGAGGGAAAGGAAGAGGAAGAACCAGGAAGTGGAGATGGAGAGGGAAATGGTGGTTGCGCTGAAGAAAAAGAGAACAAGCAGACAGATGAAGAGCAAGAGGAAAGAGACGTGGATGATGATGAAAATGTGGCATCGGAAAAAAATAATACTAGAGATAAAGAAGAGGAGACAGGATCGGGAGAAGAGGCGGAGGAAGAGGAAGAGGAAGAGGAGAAGGGGGATCCTGAGGAAGAAAAGTCCAAAATGTTGCAGATTGAAGATGGTGAGAACCAAAAAAGGGTTTCTACATCTTCTCAACATGAAGATGAGGACGACAATGAAAGAGAAGAGAACACGGATGATGAAGAGTCAGATGAAGACGAGCAGAGAGGAGACGAAGCAGGAGAACCAGAGGAGGAAAGAGATTCAGACGACAGCATCATCTCACCACCGCAAAACAGGTGGATATTTAACCACAATGCATCACTATCCACAATGTATTATCTCTTTAGGAATTTTGGCTGTTTTAAAGCATATGGCATACATTTTGGTGTCTTTTGGTATTTTTGAAGGCAAGGTTAAATAATAACATGTTAATCACAAATGACAGTACGTAGACTTGAAATGATCTGTTGTTTTCAGATCTAAAAAGATGAAGGTTATTCCGGAGGAGAACAGTGGAGAAGATGAGGAGGAGGAGGAGGAGAAAGGGATCAAAACAGAATCCTCTGAAGATGAGATCAGTGACGACGATGTCGAGAATCTACTTGCGCCTCAAGATCAATCTGAGAAAGAGTGAGTTACGTTTGACTTCTGATAGCAGAAACTACAGCTTTACCAATTTCATCTCATTACCTTGTTAAAAACGTATTTTCAGAGGAAAGGACCTGAAAGCTGCCGAGAAACCAAAAGGTAAAGTATTGTCAGTTTTCATTTAAAGATGGATTCAATATTGCCATAAATGTTTGTTTTTGAAGATTGCTATCTGTTTCTTTTCCAGCAGTTTGTGACAACGTGGAGATGTTTCAAGTTAAGACGGACAGATCAACCAAGTCGGATCACCCGAGTGACTCTGATGAGTTCGACCAGTTTTATGAATAAATGTAACAACCTCTGAAACAAAAGCCTACCTCAGGATAAAGTGTTAAGAGTATTATATAGTAAACAACTTTATTCAAATATGTGGTCGTTTGGTACCGTTTATTGGTTTGTTTTCTTAGGTTTGATTAAAGATGTTATTTAAATGTATCAATACCCAAACATAACTGCATTACATTAAACTGCTTTATATACATACTAAAAAGTGTTTATGTTGACTACTAAAGAAATAGATCTTCCTCCTCCACTCAGAGCCTCAGAAACAGAAATATACAATATAAAACGGCAACACTAGTAGATGTAAGAGAAGACTACAAAACAGTACAAAGAGTGACAATAATTTATTGAAAATAGTTAGTTATGGCTGTCTGAGCGACTCACATTCTACCACAGTCGTGAAACCACCAACCAGACATGTTTGTTGGATAAAAATAAACCCAATGAGCACAGTAGATTGTTTCTGTAAGGCGTGTTTTCCATCAGCGTGCCTGGAGAGCACAGCATTTAAAGCTGCTTGCAAACTGGTCCTGGTTCAGTCAGCTCTTTTCTGTTGAAGAGTTTTCAAAGTCTTAATGTTACTTTAGATTTTCACCACCTGAGCAGCCAGACAGGGGCTCACTCTCGTCCCGTCGTCTGACGCGGCGCTGCGCTGGATGAGCATCCGGCCGTAGGTCCCGCCCACCTGGCCTTTGGTCAGCCTTCCAGGATTCACACACACACAGCCGACCACGTTCTGAAAACCAGAGGAGAGGAGGTTTAAAGACATATTGCGTGGGCTAATAAAAAAACTAAAAAGATAGGGATATTCAAAACAAATGTCCCGTTGGAAGAACCTCTACATTAGTAAAAATTTGTTTTTTTTTAATCTTTTCTACAGATGTGTCTTTGTTTTAAATAATATTTTGGACTCATAACTACATTCAAATAATTTCAGAAAGAAAAATGTTGTAATATGAAACTGACCTGAAAACTGCACATAATTTTAATTAATTTTAATTTTGACAATGTAGGAATAACTCCTTTATTACATGGACTAGAAATGATATGTTTTGCCTTCTGCCTTCAGTGTTATTTAAAAACTCAGATGTTTTTCCCATGGCTTGACTCAATTAACTTCTTAAACATTTTGTTTTTTTAAACTGAACTCAAAGCTGCACTTATTTTTGAATCGACAATACTTTACATGAGTGGGCTCTGTAACCAATGACTGGGCTAAGTGTCTGTCTAGAGCAGTGGTTCCCAACCTGGGGGGGCACCAAAGATCGCAGGGGGGGGGGGGGGGGCGCCAGGCCTCAGATGATTTGAGGCCAAATATCATTTTAAGACTTTTTTATTTAATTATTTGTTTTACATATAATTGTAACGCAATACATGATTGTCACTAAAAGCCTTGTCTCTACATTAAAATAAAATATAAAAAATAATTGATTAATTAATTTAAATACAAATGCAAGTTAGTAGCTATTAAAATCTGTTTGCCCACCCCTGGTCTAGAGGATGCGAACAAGACAGAAATGTATAATTCTTTCTTTAATATAAATGTTTCTTCTGCCCGTAAAGTGTCCAAACCGGGCTTGTCTGGATAAGCGCATTTTTGAAACATAGTCATTGTCCATGCCGGTTTCAGATTATTTGTCACAGTTGCTCCGATCAGATCGGTCTCCTCCATTTTGTAGATTATTTAAGACTTTTGAATCCACATAAACACATCTGCAAAATCCGGCTTACTTTGAGCATGTGTTTTAAACAGTTTAATCCCTTTGCACCGTCCTTTAATTTCTTCATACAGCGGGAATCCAAATGAATGAATCCTGAGTCCAATAACCATCAAAGTCACTCCAATAGTGCTCCTTAATTACGCTTTTCATCCTCTTTTAACAAAATACTTCACATTCATCCAGTTTGTGCCCGTTGGGCTTTTGAATCCGGCCCGCAGAATATTGGTACAAAATTGTCCAAATTATAGTAAAGACCGCATTCATTTTGCCTTTTTTCCTGCAATACCCGGCATTTCAGTTGATCCCACTAGATGGCGCACTCTAGACACAATTTACCCTTGCTGGAGTCTGGTCTATTCTCTCAGCTGGCCCCACTCGGCAACCCGGCAAGGTTGGCGAATACAAGTTGTAACAATCAGTAGCGCTGAGCAAAGTGACTAGAAAGCGACCACACACTTAAACACTTCTATAAAGTCAGGCAACACTAACCAGGCTTAGTGTGATTCTGTTTATTTTACCTTACTTTAATAACCATCCGTTCACTGTTATTGCCCATTGTGAAGAGGCAGACGTTTTCCTTTTGTTTTGTATTATTGCAACCATCGGATGGAATCAGTACACGGGCTACATGTGGCCATCACAAGTAAAATCATAACGAAAACTACGCCGGTAAAATATGCGTGTAGAAAACGGCTTATGCCACAATATGATAGCAACATTAGTCAAGATAGTCTGATTAGCTAACATCACCTGTAGAATGCCTGAGAAACTTTCATAACAGCGTTGTGATGCCAAACAGCTTTCAGACTAAAACACATTCAGTTATGGGCTTTGGGGATATTTATCAGCTGCTTGTTTGACAGTTAGAAAATGAAAACTTTACAGCGGCCGCTGCCGCGAGTTAACGGGAGAATAAACTCCGGTAGGCGAGCAGCACTGCAGCGGGCGGTAATGCAGCTGAACCACATTAATAAACAATACACCACGGCACTCTGGAGAAAGGTATAAGGTAGGAGAAGTAGTTCTTTGATTTAATCTGGCTTCGAATAATTAAAAACTACCCGACGCAGTCCTCTGTTGATGTTGTTGTGAGCGGTGTTGCGGAGAAAATCAGCGACGTAAAAACGCTGTGTGGGTCATAAGAAGGCACGTAAACAGTTACGTCATGACGCAAACGATGACGCAATAATTCACCTTTGAACCTAATTCACATTTGAACCTGCATCTGTAACAATGAGTGGACCAAAGAAAAGAAAAGTCAACATTGAGTGCCGAGTGTATAATGAGGAGTGGACAGCTAAATATTTTTTTACCGATCTGCTTCTGGCCCGGCCCGTCTGTCAAATTTAAAACTCATAGTGGCCCCCGAGCCAAAAAGTTTGCCCACCCCTGGTCTAGAGGATGCGAACAAGAACAGGAAATCTGTACCTTGACAAAGTATCTCAGCTCCGAGGGAATCACCAGGACGTCGGGGGTCAGCGGCATCTGACCGAAGCTCTGGTACTTCTCATAATCCATGTTCACCTCCTCCGCGGGCGGGTACAGCGGGTAGTAACTGAAGGAGAAGACACAACCAGGGGGTTATTATAGTTACAGCAGCTTCAACGTAGAGTAAATCAAATGTACTGTTTTAGGTCTCCTACCTCCTCTGGGTCAGCATATGTTTCAGTATGCGGGAAAATCTGTCTGTTCCTGTGCCGCTGCAACACAACACATTCCAATGTCAATTCAGTAATGCCATTCATTAAAATACATAAAGAAATACTAGTTAACTTCTGCTTCTGGTATAAGAGAAAGCTCGTCTAGGAATTCAAGTTGGCTGTAAAGAGGTCTATTCATGTCAATAATGTAATAAAACTTGACAAACATACTAAACATTATATTGCTTCTCCTAAAATACAATGTTAACTGAGCTCAATTGAAGTGAAATATAGAAGTCCTCCTCACAAGCTGATCTCCTCTGCGCCCATGTGGAACAGGATGTCGGAGGAGGTCAGGCCAAAGGTCACCCCGTCGATCAGCAGGGTGCAGGGGTCCGGGACCAGGGTGACGCGCTGCAGAGAGCATGAGCAGATATAATTCCCTGGTGATAAACATTTATTTATTTGACCTGTACTATCCTCCAGTCAGGTGGTTGAGAGTCTCACCTGGGCCTGGTCCTTGCTGAGGCTCGGCAGGCTGAAGGGAGGCTGAGGGTAGATGAAGTGATGGTGGATGTCTCTCTGGGAGGGCACGAACACCAGGCGGCAGCCAACACTGGATAGGAAAAGTAAAAAACATTATCTGTTATTATTGGGTTTTCTTATATCAGCATATTGTAAGAATGAGCACAAGCAGTTTTTGAACATCTTTTTAAGAGAACAATTCAAGCATTTTGTTGACTGAAAATGTTCTTCGAATCCTCAATGGTTTAAAAAAGCACCCATCTAGCTGAAATTCGAGTGAGAACAGGAAAATAACTCGAGATGAAACACCATATTATGCTAAAAATCAAGAATTGTATTCAAATTAAAAAGAGATTTCTAAGCATAAAAACAGATGAAGAATAAAATCAAGCATTTAAAAAAAAATGTAAGAACCTGTCTGAACCCCTGCAGGAGGAAATGCTGTTCCTTGAAGTTCAAAATTTGAGACAAACCTTTGGGTGCCGTCCACAATGCTTTCGACACATCTTGAGAAAATGGCCTCAAACGTCTCGATCATCTGAGCTTTCTATTTCACACACAGGTGGGGGTAAAGATGGTCACAAAAACAAATTATCAACCAACTTGCTTTAAAGTCCTGGGGCCTCATGTATAACGCCGTGCGTAGGATTCACGTGGGAAGGTTGCTTACGTAGTAGAAATCCGAAAAATAGGTACATACATTTTCCGCCACTTTCCGATTCACCAAACATTGCGTACCGGCGAGGAAAGTGTGTACGGCACTTCCTACGCCTGCTTCCCTTTATAAATCACAACCGACTCGAAATGCGGTGCAGCTTTTGCGGGCTTCACGTAACGCCCATGTTTGCCTATAAATAGTCAAAGAAACGCCCTTTCATTCATTCATTCATTTTGACTGACTGCATGGCGAAGATCGCAGGAAATGACGACAGAAAAGCTAAAGAAAACATCTCAAACCGTGTCAGATTTTGGTTTGGTTGATGCAGTTTGAACCAGAATAGCAGCATGGAGGTCGGATCGTCACCAAAATAAATAAGTGGTCCGAAAAAGGTTAATGACAAAAAAAATACACATAGCCTTCCTCAGGCAGTGTGTTTGTACCGGGGACAGGAGACCCCCCCTTGATGATAAACTGTAAGAAATGATCGGGGAATCCCTCGGGAGTGGAGTCATGACCACTGGATCTGAATTAGGTTTTTGTATTTGGCGGTTTGTGTCCCAGCTGTCGATCAGCTGTTCGCAGCGTCTCCACTGCAGCCTGTGCATCTCAACCCCCCCCCCGCAGCAACTCTATATCCGTCAGTTAAAGGAAATACAACTAATGTGTGTTATATTAGCTGTACAATTTACCACATATGGTGCTCTTAGTTTCCATACCTCCTGTGTTTTACGAGCGACTTATCAAGTCTTGGCAAACGGCATAAAACACGATTAAACATTTATTAAACATATATAAAACCATGCGCGTATCTACAACCTATAGAAATGCAAAACGGCGTCAGTTTAGACGTAATTCTGTCCTCCTGCTTACCGCATCATTTATGAGAAAACATTTCATAACATTAACACAACATATTCAAGGTGGTTTTAAATAACATATCCGTATTTATTTATTTCTCCCAGTTATGTTTTTGTGTGCACTGAGGAGTCTCAAACAGGCGTTTGTTAAATCGTTTTAAGATTGGCTTTAATCAATGTTTGAAAATGAATTCTTCATATATGATAAATGAGAGGTAACATTTTATTTATGGTATTATTTCCACATATTTCTCTCCATTCTTCCTTCTGCCAACGGTGTCGCAGTTTCTCGCCTCTCCCGTATTTGTGCTTAGTGCGTACGCATGGGTTAGAGTTTGCGTGGAGGACCGCACGTATTCCCGTCAAGTTAGTATTTTAGAAATCGCAAACATTGCGTAGAAACTGCCGTACGCCATCTTTGGAGCGTATATCCCTTTATAAATGAGGCCCCAGGACACAATCAACTAATATGTTGGAGGAATCACATCAACCTGAATTGATTTTGGATTTTCGAAATACAGAGGGATTCAGGGTTAAAAACACAAAATGTCCACTTTTGAACGCACCTCAATTTGTTCATGTTTGGAATCCACAAAAGGGCCCAGCTGGAGAAGAAAAAGGAAGAATATAGAAATGTCGCATGTTAAACTTAACCGTGACAGAGGAAAGGATCATCAGGACTTGATTCCTTAGTTTTTCCATGTGTAAGAACAGCTGCTTGTGATGTAGTCAAAATAAAATAAAGAAAGGGATTATACCAGCAGGCAGACATCAGGACGGTCCCTGACAATGATGTTGATGAGGTCCAGCAGGGGGTCAAAGGTCAGGCTGTCAGAGGGAGTGTACGGTCCGCATGCCACCAGCACATTCAAGGGCTCTGTAATCGCATGGGGAAGAGTGTGTATGAAATAACTGACATTAAAGAAACAAAGAACTAAAACTAACTTTGACACAAACAGAATGCACGGTCCCTCCTATATATTTCAGATATTACAGAAAGTGTTACAAATGTTAACAACCAACATCACTTACCTTCACTCATCTCCATTTTCCCCTCAGAAGTGAAGAAAGGAAGAGGGACTCCCTGAAAAAGACAAGACGATTTACAGAAACAACAAACAGTTCTAAACGTTGAGAAACTCATATTGGGATTTATATTTCAACTAAATGTTGCTTTCCGAAGGCATTATCTTTCAGAACTAAGAAAAACACTTTTATAACTCGTAGCTGACCTCGTAGAGTTTGGAAACCATCAGTTTCCTTCCCGTTGTGTTCATCCCCTCCATCACTACCACCTGAGGAAAGAGAGCAGAGTTTCATTCACAGCGCATGGAGGCTATTTATTCTTCTTTGGGATTTGTTGATACATTTTGTCAGAGTTCTCGGTCGGACGCTGGGGTCGTCTCCTGCCCAGGTCCCTGGCATGCTCTGTTGCTCTTGGTGACCGTGTAACCTGCTGCACACACACTTCAGTGCAGAGGAAAAGGGGAGACCACCATCATACACACTCACAGCACAATGCACTCTATAGACTTACAATGTCAGAATATTAGGGTTGTAACAAATGTCATTTCTTTACATTCAAAGCTTCTATTCAAAAGTATAGTTTTGTTATTGCAGAAACATTTATGTAATGTATTTTTTTTTAAATCCATCCTTTTTCATAACAATTTGACTTGAAGTAATTACAATGACAAACCTAATGTGCCACTGTGCTGAAGTACCAGGTTTAAGAACAATGAATAGACATGCAGAAAAAGAAGCTGTGCAGCATTGACATTTGTATTTAGAATTGAAATGTAAATGCTACGAATGAAGCATCGAACTATTCAGTACAGCCCTACAAATACATATGAATAAAAACGGACACATTGAATCCTGCCAGAAATATTTCTGTAGCTTGATGCTCAAGGACAAGAAGCTTCCCGTCTGCTCACCTGACCAGGAAACAGGGAGTAGTCTTTGAGCTCTGATAGGTCCACAGGTATTTGCTGCCCGCCTTGCTCCGGACCCGCCTCCAGGAGAACCGAGTGAGCGTTCAGTTTGCCGTTACTGTCACAGCAGACCTGACCCAGCACTGTGATACTGTCCTGCAGGAGGGGGGGTAGAAAACACACCAAACTGAGTTGAAAGGCAATACTTCAATCATACAAATAAACTAAATGTATTTAGTTTAAGGCAGCGCAAAATAGCAATTGTGGTGCACATGACGATATATCTTATATGAAGTCAAGATAAGCATGTTTACCTACAGGGACACAAACCATGACTTACATTTGTCTTGATGTTCAGAAATATTCAACAGCGGATTTAAATGTACAAAGTTTAAGCATCAATACTTTTAAGTCAACTTGGATGCTGATTTGTTTATTGTTTCAAAAAGTTTCCTAGTTAAGAATACAACTTTGCTTGAGTAAAATATCAAACTACAACTTGAAGATATCCATGATGTTTTCAAAACTTATGGAAATCATGGGTTTGAGGCTTCTATGGTTTTAGAGAATTTTCACAGCAGTATCACGTCGGTACCTGAGCGGGCAGAGAGACCGGGGAGAACTCTTCGATGTTGAAGTGAGCCTTGAGTCCCTCGCCCAGCTCCTCTATCTTCTCCGTCAACACTGGGGGAAATAGAAACAAAGATCTTCAAACAATCATGAACATTTTTTTATAATAATCAAAAGCAGGCTGTATACTGTTTAATTCTTTAAAAATAGAAATGTATGAAAACCAGTGTTGTGAGGATTTTAAATAATAGGACTCTCTCCTCCAAATGATTTTTTATGATTTTCATGCTTCTGAAGTGTCTCTCACCGTTTCGAACGTCTCGCAGCCTCTGGAACATGTACTTGTAGCTGCAGCGGAGCGAGTCCTCGGGCCCCTCCAGGAGCTCCAGCTGGACGCCGGCGCCTGACTCCTTCCTGCCGGCCCAGCGGGTCCCCTGCACGGCCCCGAAAGAAACCACAACCTCCCCTTTCGCTCCTCGCTGGCTGTACTTCTGTGACGGTGTTGAACTTCCAAAGAAAGAAAGTAAGAGTCACAGTTACAAATTGTCTGTCTTGACAAGTTGTTCATTACATGCTACACTAACTAACCAGTGGTTCAGGGAAAAGTTCAAACACCTTTTTGCTTTCTGTTTCATAGCCACAATATTACGCAATGCATTCACATTAAAGCATTGTTAAAGAAGCCAATGAATTGTAAATTAAACAAAAAGGTCAGTTGGAATAAAATGCTTTATCCTGCATGTTTGTTCTACTTACTACCGTTTGTGTTTTGTGTAAAAAGTGACATATACGTTTATTATTACTTTTATACAATGAACAAAGTAATAGTAGACACCACTTTGACACATCATCATGTCACTGCACAATGAGAGGTTGTCCCCTTGGTTCATCTGAAATAAAAACGATTTTGATACCAGTCAAATGTTATTCAGTGTGTGTGTGTGTGTGTGTGTGTGTGTGTGTGTGTGTGTGTGTGTGTGTGTGTGTGTGTGTGGCCTAGCATTACTATACTTGTGGGGACCTAAATCTGTTTACACAGTCACGTGTGGGGACTCGCTTCCCTTATGGGGACAAATTGGAGGTGTTGTTGCTGGGTACCTGGGAGAAAAGCTGGCCGGAGACAGCAGCAGGCCGGGGCTGGCCAGCAGAGCTGCACTTCTTTTAGAGTGAGGGTGCTCAGGAGTGGTCAGCGCTCGCTTCTGAGAGCCCTATATACACACACACACACAATGGTTTTATCTTTCCGTTTGGTTTTCTTGAACTTTGAATTCATATCTTAGAAAAGTTTGAAGAAACCGGGCACTGGGACACAGAAAACCTTCAATGTAGAGCTGGAAATACTTGGGTTTTTCCTCAATAATTGTATTTCTAAATGTTCATTAAAATCAATGAAAAAGAAACAGTACTATACATTTTTAAATATGAAATGCAGGGTCCTGCAACATCACAATTTTGTTCTGAACATGTAAATCCCTCAAAAGAAAAATAGTGTGTAATCAAAAGCTACAGCTTACCTTAGCAGGGGTAGAGTAAGCGTCCAGTAGGTTCTCCTCCTCTTCCTCAGCTTTGATTCTGAACAAATAATGTTAAGGACTGTGAAATTCTTTATTGGCAAGCCTTAATAAACTAATATGTTTTTAAGATCATAAGTTCTTAGTTACTGTGTTGTAAAAAGTACGATATTAATAAAGCTTGACTTATAATGACATTCCATACACTCATGACAGACAACAGATACGTTTTATTCAAGGCTCTTTTTCTCGAGTTCACTGTGAAGGATACATGTCCTGCAGCGAGTGGATGTCTCTGGTTCTGTTGTGAGTTTCTTCTTTTTTTAAGCTTTGTTTGGATTTATTCTTCTTGTTCAACACCTGCCAAGAAAATGATCTGGGTATGAAAACAACATTCGGTGCCCTGTCTGAGAGTGGGGACAGTGTTTTGACCGAGAAAGGGCCATGTTTAAGTAAACAACAACCAGAGTCACAACATCCCTGACAAAAAGACAAATTAATTTATGTAATCCTTACCTCATGTTCAAAATACTCCAGGGTGTCGGTGGTGAGTTTTAGTCCATTTTTGGTTGTGCTGTAGGCCACCCACTCCAGCACCATCTCATCTGCCTGTATCCTGTTGCAAATGCACTGCTCCACCACTGAGGAGAGAGGAGGGATAGGAAGGAGGGCAGGTCAAAAACGATGTAGCAATTAAGATGACATCAAATACAGTCCACAATCACTTTGAATAAAGCACGTTTAAATCATACATGGAAATGCGGAAATACTGCAAGTACAAATAAAAGTCGATTAATCAAAATCTTACTGTAAAAGTAAAAGAGTATTAGCATTAAAATATGCTTTAAGTACCAAAAGAAAATGAGCCATTATGCAAAATGACTTACTACATAAACATTTACATTATATTACCGGATTCTAATTGATTACTGCAGGTGGTAAAGATGGAGCTGATGTCTATCAATATTTATCAGTTGCTTTATAGTCTGTATTAATAATCTGACTGTAAACTAACAAATAACTAAAGCTGTCAAATAAACGAAATGAAGTTAAAAAAGCGTCATATCTGTTTTCAAAATGTAGTGTGGTATAAAGTAGCAAAATAAGTACATAAGTAAAGATCAGCAGAGTTAATGTTCTTATTTTCCATTACAGCACAGCAAACAGACATGTTACATATAACGTTAACAGTGTGTAACGTTATACAATGTTGAATATTTGGCTGGTTGTTGTTATTCTTAGCTATAGGCGACGCTATTTATTAGAAAAGGACAACAATAAGCATGCATTAGCAACTTACTCTTGTCGAGGATTGTGTCATCTTGGCAGGATATGTCGAACATTTCCAGCTCTGATTTGAGGCTTTCTCCGGTCACCACAGCCATGGTTTTGTGCTGAATATTTACTAGATTGTGTAGTAATGGAGGGGACAGATACCTTGGTAGCTTTCGTTAGCTTTGCTCTCTTTTCATAGCAACGATAAATATCAACTTGGCTTTAGTATGCGATTTTTAAATATAAGTTAATATAAGTTACTGCAGCTATCCTTCTGCTAGATGGCAGAATAAAACACCAGGCGCTCATTTCATTTTACCGCGAAAAAGTGCTGCTGGTGTTGGCGGACGGAAATGACGTCAAATCCCATAACAATAATAAGCGGAAGTAAGCAGCCCCACGAAATAAAAGATTTCGACTGCATCTAGCGGTGAATACGAGTATTTTAATTTTCGAAATACTTCAATGAGAAACCAGTCTTGTTTGCCTAGCTTAACTTGTTTTAAACTCATAAACAATAGCGTGAAGTACAGTACTATATTAAGCAACCTTACAGTCTCAATAAAAATGTACACATTGAAGTACAACTGCATTTGTAAAGTTTACATTTTACATTTTAAAAATGTTAAATATTTCCCTTTGATATAAAGTTGAGTAGAAGTAACATTTTATTGTTTGTTGAGGGGTACATATAAAAAATTGAAAAACATCACCTCAGATCACAATTTCAGTTCAGTGTAAATCTCAGCTTGAAATGTGTGTTTATAAAAAAAGATCTGATGTGAAACACAAACTATGATAAGAAAGGATACATTTTGTTTTTTTAGTAAAAAGTTAATTTCTATTTCTATCACCACTACATTAACACAAGCCCTACTGGCACACATTGAACTGCAGAAATATTAATTTCCTTGTAAACTCCTTTCAAACCCTTCAACTCAGATTTCTCTTCCGGTGGGATCCTCCCACTCAGGTTCTTCTTCTACCTGTAAAAGTAACAACTTGGTTTCAGACTGTGGATAATAATCATATGTCTAGAACTGCTGAACTGTTGCTATGGTGACAGACGTCCCACTCACCTGAGCTGAGGGGCACCTGCACTTTGGAGCGAATTTCCACGATGTCACCCTCCTCAGGGATTCATGGAGGGACGCGCTCAGGTCGTGAGTGTCCCTCACCTGACAAACACACACGACCTCTGTCACATGATATGCACATGTTGATTTATATTCCTGTATGTAACACGTGTTTTCACAGTGTAGCAAATTACCTGGTAACAGGTTAAGCCAATGGCCTTTTGAGTTGTGAAGGGGAGTTATTTTATATTAGAAATAACTATAAATATATTGTAGATACATATTTTTGGATTATTTGTTTCCTACCTTCATGCTGTTGAGACAGGCGTTTCTGAAGTCCATGTTAGAGCTGGAGCTCACGATACTGATGGAGGAACTGAGAATCACCTTCGCTGCTGAACGCATCCTCTGTTGGCTCTGAACATCCAAACATAGACCATCAGGACCCACATCAACATTTTATTAAAGCGTATTTATCATTTATTTCCATTGATTGATTGGATTAATCTATACAATGTCATACAATAATGAAATGAACATTAAAATCCCCAAGAGCCCAAATGTTTTGTCTTCAAATGTAAAGGTTTTGCCCAACAAACAGCCTAAAACCCCAAATATATTACATTTTCAATGATTAAAAGCAGATAAAAGCTGCAAATTCTCATGTTTGAGAGGCTGCAACCTGCAAAAGTTTGACATCTGTTCTTGCTTAATAATTACAAAATGAAAAATCTACTATTCTATCTTTCAATGAGTCAAATAATTGCTGAGGCAAAAACACTTTTATGTAAAATTATTAATATCATGGGAAAAACACTACAATACATGATTGAATGTATTTCCTCTCTAGCAGTTATTGTGTAGGTGGACCTGCCTGTTTTCTTAGATTTTGGGCTTTCAGAGCGTCCTTCAGCTCGGTCTGCAGGGCTCTTGTGACGGCCTGCCTGTTGTTGTTCAGAATATCCTCCAGGTGGCGCTGTATCAGCACTTCTGTGGCTGTGGGAGGATGGCAGACACAGCAAAGGAGATGAAACAAAGACCGACTTCAACATGATGATTTGTGACTGTACAGTTAGCGGTCTCTCACCCAGCATATCAGAGAGCTCGGAGGCGAAGGGGTCCCCGTGCTGCAGGAAGACATAGAGCAGGAGACTCTGCTGTATCGAGTAGACACTTTCCTGCTCCAGATCCTCCTGCTCCTGCTCTACTGTGTACACGGTGCCATCGCCGTCTGCAAAATATGTAAAACATATGTTTTGAAAGTAGAAATGAGAAGGGAAGTGTATGAAAACATAATTGTTAGTGAGATATTCACTTTAAAAAGTAAGCACTGCGAGTCCACACTGGTGCAGCGATGGGCTGTAACAATACGGCATGTACTTAACGTTGTGGTAATGGCAGACGCACCCTAGGGATGGGCAAGTAATTGTTTCAACACTTGGCTTTACAGATCTAGTTTTAAAACTTGAGTTCACTTAGCAAACAGACTTTTTCTCAATCTTGCCTTGGTGTAAAGTAGCAACAATTCAGCTTTCTTTTAGATGTTCATTGTTCAAACCTGAATACCTGTCGATTTCCAGGCTAAAATAAACCAAAATCTATTGTTTGCAACAGTATCTTTTGTCTAGCCGCCTTACGACAGAGCAGAATGGTTTATGAGTCTGTATTAGTTTACTTTCGGTATTAAGAATGATGATTCTTGTAATGTTCACAGTCCTTTGGTTGAACTTGTGGATGTGATTCATTGTGTTAGCGACAAGGACAAGAAACAGTAATTTTGCAAGAACCTTTTTTCTGAGAAATCAGCCAATTATTGAGTGGTAGAGATTCTTTAGTGATGATTAAGCTTAGTTCCACACAAGTGCCTCTTAACTGTAATCAAGATTTACTCAATTCAGCTCGCTTACACGTTGTTTAGATTAATCACAGATTCAAGTTAACTCTTTCGTTAACTGATGGCAAGAAAGAGAAACAGACTAAATTGATGCTCAAATTAAACATTCATGAAGGCTGACTGGTGTCCCGACACACAAGGAATCATTTGACTATTTCACTGAGACACAATACATATTATTAATAATAACAATATAATATATACTTTTTTAATGTGCCAGTATTTTGCAGTTGAAAAATATAACGTCAACCATATATTTTTTTGACATGTTAGACAACATTAATGTTCACTCCTAGGAAATATTCAACTGTTTTATTCTTTAAAGATCAGCTCGTAGAAACTGAAGCAAGATCAATGTACGATTAGATATTAGATAAGCTGAGTAAAACATCATGGTCAAAGTTATATGCCAATGTGAATACCTGTGGTAACTCAATCAATTTACTCCTTTATGGGTCTTTTCTTGGATTAAAGAGTCATTGTTTTTGCACAACTCTTTTGATTTTATTCAAACATATGTTTTCCTTCTGATACTGTTTTCACAGTTCTTGCTACTTCCACTGATAAATGTACCTATAAATCAGCTGACGGATTTACAGCAAAAGATACGATAAACAAGCACGATACAGGAAGCATCTCCTTTTAAGAATTTAATAAGTGACACAAAGTGTTTTCCTTGGTTTTGGTTTTAGGAAATTAAACAGTGTTAGGGTTTTGTTATTTGTTGGGTTGTGGTTATGGGACTTTAACAAAAATAACAGCTTTGATGTTTGAACCAGTTTGAACATAATGCATAGATGTAATCTGGGTTCTCACTACTTGAGTCGTTTTCCTTTACTTGTACTCAAGTGTTTGCTTTTTTAGTACCTTTACTTCTACTTGAGTCATCTAAATTGAAAAAGCAACAATGATGTTAACTGAGTGCAGTTTTAAATAGTGATTTCTAAACAAATCTGAGTGCGAAGGGACAAACCCCGTCAACCCTTCCTGGAACCCAAACATCTTTGTGGATGGTGATAATATGTGAAGGAACAACTACTTCTTGGAACACAATTAACTGTTTACAATGAACGTGAATGGGTAGTTCGGATTGGAAACATGTGGAAGTGATTCATTGGTGAGATTTATTAAATGCAGTGACAATCCTTTTAACCACTGAAGCCCAGATGTGCAGTGTTGGAGCCTCTTCTCTCTAAGTGCTGTCCCTTATTATTTGTTGTTAGTGTGTTCTGTGTGTGTTTTGTTCTTTCTCTCTCCATTGTTCTCTCTGGTTTCATGTATAGGACTCAAATCATGAGCCTTTATGATCCATTAAAGATTTTATAGGTGGCTTCAGGCTAGGGCTGTGCTCACTCTCTAACAAATCTGGTTTAAATTAGTTTTATACTCACGCCTCATCCGTTGTTTCAGAAAGTCCCTTTTAAGACAGGATTAACTGTCCTGGACTCGAATGACCTTGTTCAATAAAAGCCTTGACAGTTCCTTCAGTGAATCACCAAAATGTAGCCTGACCATCAGTACTCGTTGTTCCTATCAGTGGTTGTTGTTTACCTTTAACGGAGGAGCAGTGAATGCCGCACAGCCCCAGGTCCTGACAGTCCAGATTAGCAGGGAGGTTCTGGAAGAAGATGGAGGGCCCTGTGAGAGGAACATTACTGGGGCCGTACACCAACACCTGGACCCGTGCAGTCAAGGAACACTAATCAAGATCAGATGACAGAGCCGATCAACCATGTCGACACAAAGAAGGAGCAGAGTTCCGGCCACATGTGTGATTTCAATGCGTTGGTCATTACCCAAAGCCACTGACCTTAGCTGAGGGTTGGAACACAACTCCACAGGGGGTTTGGGGGCTGGGTCTGAAAATATTTGTAGCTTCCCAAAACGGAGGTAAGCTGCGTTTGAACTCGTGCTTCCTTTGTAAACATTTTGAAATAACTATTTCTGCAGTTTCCATGTGAACAACATGGTGCAACATTATAAAATAATCTCAGGACAGAATAGTTGTGTTTTCATCCAATGAAAATTAGGCTCAACTGGGAATACGTTTGGATCAAAACCAAGGAAGATGTGTTATGTAGTTATCCCCCTAAATATAGACAATATTTCCTTTCATCCCTCTCTATAATAGCTGTTTTTTCACTCCGCCTTCAAGAAACACGGTCCTGCAGCCACCACAACAGACACACGCTGTGAAAATCACAAACAGACAGCAAAGGATATTTGGATGTGTGTGAGTTGTGTTGCCAGATTAGGGTACTGCAGTACACAGGGGCTCAGCAGTGTGACGGGTTGCATGCTGAGCTCCCCAAACAGGCCCTGGTCCATGGTTTCAGGGGGGACACTGAGGGGCAACCAGCGTCCGAGGAGCGGGTGTCCTCCATGACACCAGCGTCCTTTCTTCACACACTCTGGAGGCCTTAAAACCAACAAAAATATGATATATAAATAACAGTAAGCATACCTGAGTGCGTCTGTATTATCAAAATGCTTGTGTTGCATTTATAGATGAAGTTACAAACCTATTAGATTATTTTCTGTCAACATTGATCCACACAAACAAACATGAATTAAATCATATTAAACAGTATTACTGACTGTGTTTTACAGGTGACATCCAGATACAGTGACCATTGGTTTCCAATTGCTGTATTCTTGATTTTCGCTCTGCAAGAATGTGTACATAGAGTTACTTAAAAAAACACATGGCAGAGGGGGTTTGAGTAACTAGCCCTTGATTGTGATTATGTTGTAACTCTGTAAAACATGAATGCTTTGTCAAACATATACTTTGAATACATTCGATGCGGTCATTTTACAGGTGTGAAATTTGCCAGATGTATCAGTACTATACCTGTTGTCGTAGCTAAAGTCTCGCTGGAAGGTCTGCTGGCTGAATTTGAACTTGAAGTGGGTTTTAATCTACGAAAAAGAAGGTTGATCAAATATTTGGTACCTATTTTAAAATCATACATGTCATACATCATCATACATGTCAGAGAAAAACAGATCTTACCCTTAGGTTAGCCAAACTGTATGTGTGTAGAAACACTTCTATACGAGCACACAACTCTGGACGGAAAAGTGTTGCATCGTTCATCTGTATAGTGCAAGCAATAGACAGATATTGTATATTAAATAAAAAATGTAGCATTAATAATTGAAAAAATTAGTAAGTTTGGCCAAATTACTAAAATCAGATCCCTCCCACATTTCTTCGGACATTCTTCCTACAAAGAGGTTACTAAGTAATACCAGATATTATAGAAAAATATCACAGTTCTTTGTACCTGAAAAGACAGAAGCAATCTGATTGGACCGTATAGTTCAATGAAGGCACACAGCTCATCAGGGTCAGGTGGAGGACACGCACGGGAAAACATGCTCTCCTTCAAAGCTGTGAGGGTTAACACAGTATATCAAAGTGATGGAGTGCACAGAAGCGGAAGTCGTGTGGGAAGTTGTAAGATCTGTGTATACTTACCAGGTTGGAGTTCCTTGCTAATCTTTTTGCACCAGCAACCAGCCGCTGCAACTGCACCACAATGTGAACACTGTTACAACACTTAATCATATGTCAGATAACGGTAGCTGGTCACTTTTTGATATTGAGCAAGTCTTTTTCTAATCTTTGAGTTTACTTTTTGATATCGAGCAAGTCTTTTTCTAATCTTTCAGTTTATTTTTCCAATTTATCATGTCTTTATTAAAAAGAAGATCTGTATCCCCTTTTGAAATGAAATGCAAGATTTTTCTGGAATTCAGTGACTAACACATCAGTAATTTCAGATGTTACATTTAAAATGCCCATTTTTTTTGTATTACTTTAAATTATTTCCGAATGCACAGCTGTAAGGAAGTATGAAAATGACTAGTCTTGAGTGAAAGACAAATGCAAGTGAATTATAACCCTTCAATAAATAATAATGTGTTTGATTATAGGAAAGAAAATAAATGTCTCTATATTGTTTTTAGTAGTATGAATGTGCTTGTAGATACGACAGCTTATTATAATGTGTTTTGACGGATTTTTTCAACAGTAATTAACCTATATTTCACACGTGCTATATGTACATAGTGGTATTCAAGCCTATCTCTATCTATCAGAATACTATTTAATTATGTATGCCCTTTATGTTTCAACTTTTATAAACATCTATCTGAAAAACAAAACAAATTTAAGACAATGTAACTCCACTGGTGGTGGCTCATCCTGATGAAGCAGCAAAACTATAAACAAACTTTGGGTGCTTTTTAACTCACCAGTACAGTTTAGACTTTGAAATGAATCTCCTGTGTCCGTCCATAGAAGTACTAAAAGCCCTCCTTTCGCTTCCAAACCATCTTGATGCCGTTTATTTCCAAAAAGCGTGAAAAACCGCAGCACCTGAAGTTGTAGAAGAAATATAGTTTAGCTAACTTTAGCTAAATATGCTACGCTAGCTTCCAACATTTGCTAGCTCTATTTTACAAATAACTACAAGCTGAGGTTATCTGTCATTTAATCAGCATAGTTACACGTACAAAACGTTTTGTTTTCTAACGATAATATTTATTATTTAAAGTATTACCTGCTGTATCTCTCTGAGCATCCTTCATGTACAGTGCAATGCAAGGCGCGCGCCGAACGAGCATTCTGCATGTTTCTCTGTTAAATAATGTAGGCCTACCACCTATGTTATGGATAGTGTCAAAGTACATTTACTTAAGTAGGAACTGTACTTAAGTAAATGTACTTACTCACATTGCAGCACTTGTACTTTACCTGAGTATTCTCAGTTTATGCTATACTTCTACTACAATTAAAAGCAAATATTGTACTTTTTACTCCAGCACATTTATTTGACAGCTATTGTTAGTTACTTTTATATTTAGCTTATTAGCTCAAAGAAAACCTAGATGAGTTATATAGATATCCAGCATCAATACAGTTATTCAAATTAGTTCTACATTTACCCTTCATCATAATAGTAACCATTAACTCAACAATGGCCATTACGCATAAGGAGTAGGCTACTTTTACTTTTGGTACTTTAAGTATATTTTGATGTTGATACTTTTTGTTGTTGAATGCAGGACCCTTAGTTAGTTGTAACAAAGTAAATTAAGTATTTCTACTTTTAGTTGAGTAACAAATCTGATTTCTTCTTCCAAAACTGCATCTATAAACTATCCACAGCTGCATAATATATTTTTAGTTTTGGTAATAAAAAGTACAAAGTTATAAACATTTTTACTAAACTGTATGTGTGTGATCGTAGTAACAAGCTCCTAATCATGTTTTTAAGCCACCCAAAGCTTCAACATGATCTTAACTTCAAGTCCACTTTCTTGCTTGTTCTTCGGCTTTTAACCACATCTCACAGTATTCCTCAGCTGACTGTTCTTACCTTTTACAATCTGTTTCCACCTACATTAGATCCCACCAAATGTGCACATCTTTAAACGATTCAGAAAGTGCTATTTCCGTTTTTGCATTTCTGGATGTTTGGCTCCTTGAAATGATCCCAACAAAAAAATGGAAATCTGAACAGTAGATAACATACATTATTTTATTTGTATATATATATATATATTCATACATTTTTAATACAATGATGTAGACTATTAAAACAAAACAGTACAACAAACATTTAGTTTGATTTCACAATTGCTATTTGTATACATATATATGAAGAGTTCCTTCAACATAAATCTCATTTCCCCTCTTTCTCAGACCACTCCTTGTATCCTCCGGCATAATTACGTGCACTGAAACAGAAGACAGGGGCACACTTTTAGACCAATAAGCACATATAATAACATAACACACGGCCAGCAAAGTCAGGCGATGTTACTGTGAGGAAAGACAATTGTTCAAGAGTGTATTGGAGTCTGAGAAGCAAGATGGTCGGTGTGTGTGTGTGTGTGTGTGTGTGTGTGTGTGTGTGTGTGTGTGTGTGTGTGTGTGTGTGTGTGTGTGTGTGTGTGTGTGTGTGTGTGTGTGTGTGTGTGTGTGTGTGTGTGTGTGTGTGTGTGTGTGTGTGTGTGTGTGTGTGAGTGTGAGTTTGTGTTTCTACTTAAAATGTTTAGCAACCAATAATTTATTTACTTCACGTATCCCAGTTGGTGGGCCTTGTTTGTGGCATTTAACCCTCGCCTGCCCAACTGGCAGTGAAACACCAGCTCTGGCGCATCTTGCGGTGGCTTTGTTACTCCGAACTTGGCCTTGAATTCCTCTGGCGCCATCGCAAAAGCAGCCTCTACTGTATCAACTGAAAGAAGAAAGGGAGGAGGAGAGAGAGGCAGAAAATGTTTTAGGATTAAATGGATAACAAACTTGGGTATTCAGTATGCACAATAAGAGTTCAGTGTTCAGTATTAGGCAAACATACTATATATTTTACCTTGATTTTATTTGAACCCCTGCATATAAATAAGTACAAAGGAAGCTTACCTGGAATGTGAACAGATCCTTGAATTTGTCCTTTATCCACTTCCTCTTTAGTGCGAACATCCACCACAAGCAGATTCTGACTCTTTCCCAGAAGGGCTTTCAGATCCTCATAGGAAATATCCTTAGTTACTGGCAATGCAACAGGAAACACATCAAAAACGTTATCGTCTGATAAGGATTTTATTAAATACTCCCATAAAACTGCACCTTTGACTCGTAAAAGAGGCTGCTAAAACATGCTGGAATCCCTTCACCTTAGTTGAGAAACATATATTTGTATTGCATCATAGATCATCATGTCCATCACAGAACATAAATGAATATAAAAACAACATTGTCTTTTCTTTTTGATTTATCAGGCCCTATTATTCACTACTCTACAAACAACCTGATTATCATTATATTCACAAACGGTCACAAAATACAGTAGATTATGCCACAACAAACACGGAGGTGTACATATTTAACCATCTAATGGTACCCTAAGATAAATAAAGTATTCTGCTGATTTAAAATGTGTTGAGAAAGAAAGCACTGGTATCAGTGGAAGAAATCCTGAGTTGAGTATAAATATAAGCATAAGTGGAGGAAATCAGCTTACATTTACATTTGGTTTTAAATTGCTTGGGGGAAAAAAGACTCAGTGATGATTTAGATGCCTGTTTTGAATATTAAGGGGACATTCCTCTCCAGAGGATTGCTCCCTCATGCTTGCACTTTTTCTTAGTGTTTAGTGTGGTAGTGGTAAGTGCTTGTTATAGAAGTACAGGCACAATGCCTTTGATGCGGCAGGGAGGCAGGCAAGCATGTGTTACTTCATTGGAGAGGGAAATTATGAAACTGGTTTGTTGGCTGTTACCTGAGTAACAGCTCTGGCATTCCCAGACGGTACAGGTAGGTTACACCTCATCATGATAATCGTTTCATTTCTGCTGAGTCATTCTGAATCATTGAGTCTTATAACTACTATACAGGAGATTTGTCTTCATTTAATATTTATTAGTTAGACAAGTCTGTCCACGAGACAATTTTACTTGCATTAATACTGATTGATATTGTGATCTAAACAATCTTAAAACTACACAGATGATAATACAAAGCACAACATTGTTGTTGCTTCTTAACTTTATTCAGAGGTTGTTTGAAATAAAAAAAAAGTGCCCGAATATCATTTTGGGTTTGTTTAATAAAAGAAAGAAACAAATAGTTAGGAATGCATTTGGTTGAAACAAGTAATATATTATGTGTAGGTGTGAAATGAAAAAATAATTGATGGTAAAAACATAAGACTGAGGTATGATGTTAATTGTTTATCAAGCTTTGTTTTTGTACTTCCTTACCTGGAAGTGAAAGGGTTGCCTATCAGATAATTATATGTAAAAAGGGCAGCGTTTGGTATAACGCGTTTAAGCTTCGGCTAAGACCGTTTCGGTTAATATTTATTTATTTTTCACTTTAATTGAATGTTATTGGTTTATTTTTAGGTGCATTTTACAACTACGGGAAATCCTAATACGACATTACAACTTTAAATAAGCTACTATTTAAACTAAAGGTTCTCAGCCAACATTTGGGATGTTTAAAGACGTTCATAAAGTTCAAACACACTGCTGTTAGTTAAATGTATATAACTGCTTTATAACTGCATCCGTAAGAGAAGTCAAAATGTACTCACCTGAGCTCGTCGCCATCCTGCTTTTATGAATGTCTTGTCAATGTGACTGAATTGTGAAAGTAATTTCAATATGTTAAAAATAACTATACCATAGTTCTTCCTTGTTATGTGTTCACTGACATTTCATTGGCTTAGACACCTAAAGAAGGCCGGACTTAGCTTGAAAATCTGCAGCCGTTGACCAATTATATCTTCTTCCCACTTGAGGTGATTTTACAGGACTTTCAAAGTAAAAGTTGAAGTTGGCTAACAAACAAAAGAAAACAGACAGCAGAATTCAGTTGAAAGAAGGAACAGATAGCACAATGTTGATCATAATCTATTACAGTAAACAATCCTGTTTTCAAAATATAATTAAGTTAAATATCGTCAAAATGTATTACAATATCCATATCAATGTTATTGCCCTTTTCAGAGTCTTATTCTTGATGTAACATATTATTAACATATTATTAATGCATTAACTTGTATGTTGCTGGTCAACGTAGAGGTTTTCTCCTGTTGAATAGTTTATTCTATAAAAAAGCACCATATTCTATAAATAGTTTTATCAATTTACATTTTAAATCTGCAAAGGGAAAATAAACTAAAGCACTCATTACATGTAGGGGAGTGAAAATGATGTAGATTCCATCTGAAATGTAGTGGAGAATTATACTGTGAAATAAAAGGAAATTGCTCAATCAAAGCAAAGCTACTGTGCTTAAACTATTTCACCTCTGCACACAAATGGATGACAGTGTTACACAATTAATAAATGAGAGGAGAACAATGACAATGTATGGTTTCATACATTATACAAGGGTTCAATGAATGATGAAAAGCATGTTCTATTGCCTACAGTCAACATTTTGGATAAACTTTTGATCAGACTCCAAGGTAAAGTTTCATAAAACTGGTGCCAAGGTATATTTAAGATTAAGATGAATGTTCTTCTTCATAAAAAATGTCACACTTCAACTTGTAGGCCTATTCAAAAAACGCTCAGAGGAAAAAATAATAATCAGCAAAGAGCTTTTACGAAGTTTTTATTAAAATAAGTTTTAGTTAATTACAAGAGTCAGAATCTATATTCTACACAAAATATATTTACAACACATTTAAGCCATGATAAGAGGAGACAACTCTACAATAAACCACAAAGGCTTATTCGCCAGCAAATAAACCTGTAGTTCAAGCCACAAAATAACAAAATGGCCCATTTGATAATGTTATTCCATGAACACCACTACTCTTTCCCCACATATGTTAAGATATGTTAAACAATTTCTTAATTCTACAATCAATCATATTACCACCCTAGAACTGTTTGTGTGTTGTTCATGATTACATTGTTGTTGTATTTTTCCCTGTCTCAAGGGGACTGTTCAGTGGGCGGGGGGTGAATTGTCTGTGGATCACAGAGTCCCCTCTGTGCTGTAAGAAGGATTTCCCAGTCCATTAGCAGAGTCTCTCTTTGCCTTTTGACGCATTTGATGCTTCCAGAGGATCACAGCTGCTATGATGAGAACAAGTAGGAGGGTGACCCCCCCTCCAATAATCCCAGCTAACAGATTATGGTCAGAAGATTCAGGGTGCTCATACCGCATACAGGAGAAGTCTGAGGGGATGCTATGTCCTGCACTGTTCACCGCCTCTACACACACATTGGTCCCGACTTCCATAGATCTGACCAAACCTCGTCTGGAAACATCCTCAAACTCAAGGACTTCACCTCCCTCTATCATCACTTTGTACCCAGTCACCACAGAAGACGGAGCACACCACCTGATCTCTATTTTCCCTCTGTCCCCCCCTCGAGTGATTGGCACCAGCCCTTGGATGCGTGGCGAATGAGGAGGCTGATCCCCCCCACTGACCCCTGGACAGAGGCACCCAGTCTTTGCTGAAATCTGGTCACAGGGCGCCTGATTCTCCAAGCAGAAGTCGTAATGGCAGAGCTTCGGTGCCTGATGGACCAGGGGGTTTTGCACAGATTTCACCACTTGAGTATGGACTGTGGGTTTTCCATAATCGTAATCGCCATCGCCATCGTCATCGTCATCGTCACCTTCTGAGCCGATTCCAGTCAGGAATATTATCCGAGGTCGAGTGGCGGGAGCTTTAGTAGAGGTAGCATGAGTGAAGAGGTGGGAGTGAGGGAGAGGCGAGGCAATCAGAAAAAGGAGAAGCACGGCCAGGTTTCTGCACAGTGACATCATCTCTGTGGAAAGAAGTGACAAAAGATAAGATATAAAATATTAGTCATTGCAAAAATATATGAGAAAATACATCTAAATACATCACCATCACTGTTAACATTATGTTTATCCATGCAGAAGAAATACATATTCTTATCTATTGACCTTGTATATTAAGGAAGATACGTGGAGGCAAGTAATGAGAAGGAATTAAAGCAGCCGTGTCAAACTAAATGTAATCGCGGGCCACATCAGCATTATGGCTGCCCTCAAAGGGCCGGTTGTAACTTTAAGACTATATAAAAATACATACATAAATATAAAATAATGTATTATATTACATTATTGCCTCTGCATTGGAATATTATCAGATAGAGTAATAACTTCATAATTAACTACGTCTGAAAGCAGAAGTCTGGGCCAAATAATTGCAAGTCCCGCGAATGCCACAAAATGATTTAAAAAGAAAAGCCAAATTCTGGAAAAAAAGTCAAAATCAAAAAAAAGAAGTAACATTTAAAAAAAGAGTCAAATTCTGAGAAAAAAGGCATATTTAGATTTTTAGTAGGAGCCAAAATACAACATTTGGTTACAATAACAGACAAAAATAATAAATCAACAAAGATCCACAGTGGTACTAAGGATAAGAGATAAGGTACTATATGAGATGTTTTTGCATTTTTCCTCTTTTGTCAGAATTTTATTTGTATAAACTAATGACACTAAAAGCTCATTTATTAGGCTTGTTGACGAAGAGTATGTTACCAAAGTTTATGTCGCGGAAATTGCTCTGTATTGAATCAAACATTTGCGGTGTTCTAGTTCCCATTCTGTAAACAGCTTTATATAAATAAATACTGAGTGCCTGAAGAAAGAAACACGATATTGACGTGACCCCATCAGCACGTCCATTGTCTCCTGGCAGAAAGCCAGATGAGTTCTGTGAGAACCCAGAACTGAAGAACAGATGGGTTTTCACTTTAAACTCCAGTACTTTTGGGATATCTTTTCTCATGCAATTTAGTGCAACTGATGACTAACACTCTCAGAATAAACATTAAATCACTCCAGTGTTTTGCATGTGGTCGACGCACACATCAGCCCAGGATTAAAAGTGACTGAAAAGTAAAGAAAAGTGTTTTTAAAAGGGTTTACTGTACCTGCTTGATGTTGGTGGGTATACCAAGTGTTGGTCCTCTCTTGTTCCTTGTCTGCTCGAACCGTGTGCTCACTAGTATTCTGCTCTCACTGTCTGAAGTTGACTCTCCCCTCCTCCTAAACACCCCCTCTTTTTCGTCCCTCAGTGCCTCCCATTCCACTCTCCCATCTGCATCTCTCTCTTCTCTGGCCTTTCTCACATCTTGCCTCTTTCTCAACGTCCAACCGACTGTTGTTGCACTTTTTTTATATTTCTTTGTTTGGAATTTTTTGTGTGAATGCGGGAAGGAGGAGGGGGTGTCGAGCCACCATGTGCCGGTGTGCTGTTCAGCATATTAATTTGCTGGGTAGCAGCAGCATGCAGGAGGCAGGCTTGTGCTTGTTGCAGCATGTGTTTGTGTAATCTGTAGCGGCCTGTTTTTGATTACTTCTTTTAAGAGCTAAACTTCCTGCCTACCCTGCAGGTGTTATTGTGGAAACTAACAAGTCATATGGTCACTTCAGTGTGTTTATGCGTGCCTTTGAGAGTGGGGGGTAAAGAATGCATGCATGTGTATTTATTATAGACCTCCCCAGCCTCTCTTCTAGCCCCCATTGTGACAAGCTGAAGGAGGACTATAAAAGCTTGTCCTCCTTTTATGGGCTAAAGCTAGCATCTAGGGCAAGTTAGTTGCACTGATGAGGGGAAAAGTACCCAGACATGAGCCTGCTTCTTTGGTAATACAAAACTCAAAGGATTTACTTGACCTTTCCCATCACAAACGCTGATTTCTTCTGATTTTTCTCAGGATAAATGGCATCCTTGACATTTGAGCTGCGTTGAGTCTGTTTACTGTGAACCACATGTGCATGTACATAGATCTTCCAAGAGAGAAACCAGAGTTATGTGAGGTTTTGAGAGTGGGCACTTACATGTACAAATCAACTTTCACATGAAGGCAAAACAACTCAATAGTATGCAAACAAGGAAAGGACTGGGTGTACAACAACAATAATTCATTTAGAGGAATACATATTGAAAACTGACTTTAATGTACAGCCATATAATGTGGGAAATAGAGCACAGATTTATAGGTTTAATGCAAAGTTGTATGTCCTTTTTGGGGGAAGAATGTTACATCCGATGTATTCTAATTGTGTGCATAGTTTGATCCCAGGTTTGATTAAGTGTGAAAGAATCCAAAGTCCTAAAAAAGTATGTTACACACCAAAACATTTGTTTGTTTGTTTATTCTTTCTCATTGTGAGATTGGTACATCATGGGATTGTTTAAAGGGTAGATGAGTCATGAATGAAGAATTGGCCAGCTATTTGTAACGTGTTTCTTGTTAAATTGATTAATCATTAAAGAGGTTTTGTGGAATAAACTATTTACTACGAATGATTAATCAGAGAAGGTGGTTGTCGATTGTTTGCTGATCTATTGATTGTTTTTAGAGGGGAACAACAAATCTCATGACAGTCTAAATCATTTCCAGACTATTATATTCAGTGGCGGCGCCAGAGTATTTTTTGTTGGGTAATCTATGGTAGGGCTAACCCATCCAGTGGTGGGGCTCAAGTCAGTATTTGTAATGTAATTACATACACGCTATATCGCACCCCTACCCCTTGACAGTGAAACGCCACGCGTGAGGCTTTAATTAGCTTTTATTAGTCTCCTTTTATCAGCTAAATTACACCGAGAGCAACAAGTGTGAGTTAAACAATACAATAGCCTATTCTGCTAATTCCACGTTGTTACAACATGCTACGCACCGGCAGAAACAAGAAAAGTTGGCATGTAGAATTGACACGTAGAGGGACAGAGGGGGAGCGAGAGAGAGAGAGAGAGAGAGAGAGAGAGGGACAGAGAGAGAGAGACAGAGAGAGAGACAGACACAGGTAAACAGAGAGAGACATACACAGCACACAACAGGTGGCCTGTGTCTCTATTGTCATACAAAACACTTTTTCAAATGACCCATTATTACAAAATATATTCAAAACTCACTATTCACTCTTCAGGTCGGTCGTGTGACTCTGGCACCTGTTCGACTTGTACCTCAATGCGAGGGCGTTTAAGAACCCATCTATCCATCCGAAATATACAATTAATCCTAGAAATTCTGCTTTCGGTCTGCAGTTTACTACTGCGGTCAAGCCAGCCTCCACTCGGGAAAACCTAGTCAAGCCAGCCCGCACGTGATATTGCGGTGCGCGAATATCCTATGCATTACGGTAGAGTAAAACAAAAGAAAAGAGAATAAAACAAAAACTTTCCAGTATCAAAGACTCATTTCACTTCAGGGTGATAGCAGGACGTCCCATCTAGTCACTCAGAAAAAATCAGGACATTCTGATGTAGAGTTTCGAAATAAAAGACCTTTGAAATCTCATATATGAGCTATCATCCCTGTTTTTAGATGAGAATAAAACAAAAACTGTCCAGTATCAAAGACTCATCTCACTCCAGGGTGATAGCAGGACACCCCATCTAGTCACTCAGAAAAAATCAGGACATTCTGATGTAGAGTTTCAAAATAAAAGACCTTTGAAGTCTCATGAGCTATCATCCCTGTTTTTTATTTTGGCTGTAGCCTGCCCCAGCCATACCCTGGCGCCCCGCCACTGATTATATTTCATTTACGGCATAACATGATTGTCATGTATTTTTGAAATAATTAAACTGTATTTAGTGGAACATTCATAAATGCTTAAACCCCTTACCTAAGGATGTACAGGAATAAAGAGGAAGGCTTCCAGTCAATATCACCTTCATATTTTCAGTATTTCCAGCTTCAAGTTGTTTTGGCTGCGTGCGATAAGCATCTCTTCCACCCCCCACCAGTCGCCAGAAGCTGATAACTTTCATCAACCTGCCCGTAACTGCATGGTACAGGTTGCTATGATTTAACCGAAATGATTCATTCCTGGACGAGATTATCCATCATGCAGGAGCTTTGACTATTTTCTCACATTCCCAGCACAGTAGTTAATCATCCAGCATTATGGAGATTTCCCTCCGTTAAGCAGTTTAACTTTTCATTGTTATGAGTGTACAACATTGTTAGACTCAGAATCTAATGCTTGAGTGCTCAAAAATCACACTATGTACTTGAATTAAACAGTTTGGGCCCTTTTTTGTACTTATTTTTAACTTGGTTTTGTTCATGTCTGATGGTTTATTTTGTTTTTCATCTCTAGTGTGTATAGTTCTGTTTTAGTTATGCTCTTAACATCCTCAAGGTTTAAATAATGGTTGAGCTAATGAGTCGTTAGGGTTATGTAATGGCGGCGCATTCATACTACAGCGCGGAGCTCGCTTTAAGCGTGCCGAGCCGTGCGGGGCCTGTTTTTGGTTGCGCTTACACTTGGCCTAGTTCCGGCCCGGGGCTACTTTTTCACCTTTTTTCTGGCCCGACTAAATCGTGGTTCTATCGAGGCCAACAAAAAGGGCTGAGTCGGGCTGAGTTTGCTAAACTAGAGAGAGAATCGCTGTCAAGGGGGCTACAACTACAACAAGATGAACATATTTTACCGTGATTTAATTGTAATACACGTTTCAAAATGATGCCGAAGTAACAACATACTGATACCGGTTAGTAATGCTTTGACAAGTCTGCAGACAGACGGCAGGCGAAAAACCTTTTAAAATGCGTGTTTTCTAAATGGAGCTTGGCTAAGCTAACGTTATGCTCCAACCGTCCACAGTCACAACAACGGCATATACAGACATAAATAAACCAGTGACTGTATTCGCCATGACACAGGCAGTCTGTGGTTTGTACTTGTTTAACTTTTGTCTAGTTTCTGAACAGATATGAACAGCTGTGAGCTCTGAGTGCTAAGAGCTAACGGCTGTGTCGTTTTTCTGGGGCGCTCATTGAAGATGAAGTCACGGCTTCGCCTACACTGCGTTACTATAGATACCAACCCAGTTCCTAAACTGTAATGTGAGCGCGGCATTAAAGTGAGCCGGGCTTAATAAGGCCTAACCAGGCCGAGCGAGGCCTGCAGTGTAAATGCGCCATAAGTGTGTCACTGTTTCTGTGGAAGAATGATCAATAGGAAATAGTCTGTGATTGATATAGATATTAATATTGTATGATGTCTGATGGAGGATTAGTTATCATAAACATTTTTGACAGGCTCATATGCTATATAGTTGTGAGCATACTTGACAGATTCATGGTGCTCATACCGCATACAGGAGAAGTCTAAGGGGATGCTATGTCCTGCACTGTTCACCGCCTCTACACACACATTGGTCCCGACTTCCATAGATCTGACCAAACCTCGTCTGGAAACATCCTCAAACTCAAGGACCTCCCTCCATCACCACTTTGTACCCAGTCATCACAGAAGACGGAGCACACCACCTGATCTCTATTTTCCCTTTGTCCCCCCCTCGAGGGGGCACCAGCTCTTGGATGCGTGGCGAATGAGGAGGCTGATCCCCCCCCCACTGACCCCTGGACAGAGGCACCCAGTCTTTGCTGAAATCTGGTCACAGGGCTCTTGATTCTCCAAGCAGAAGTCGTAATGGCAGAGCTTCGGTGCCTGACCAGGGGGTTTTGCACAGATTTCACCACTTGAGTAGGGACTGTGGGTTTTTCATAATCGTCATCGTCATCGTCACCTTCTGAGCCGAATCCAGTCAGGAATATTATCCGAGGTCGAGTGGCGGGAGCGGTAGTAGAGGTAGCATGAGTGAAGAGGTGGTAGTGAGGGAGAGGCGAGGCAATCAGAAAAAGGAGAAGCACGGCCAGGTTTCTGCACAGTGACATCATCTCTGTGGAAAGAAGTGACAAAAGATATGAATGAATTCATAAAATAGTAGTCATTGCAAAAATATATGAGAAAATACATCTAAATACATCACCAGCACTGTTAACAGTATGTTTATCCATGCAGTCACAGAGAAGAAATACATAATTCTTATCTATTGACCTTGTATATTAAGGGAGATACCTGGAGGCAAGTAATGAGAAGGAATTAAAGGAAATGAAATCAATTTTTAGTAGGAGCCAAAATACAGCATTTGGTTACAATAACAGACAAAAATAACAAATCAACAAAGATCCACAGTAGTACTAAGGATAACAGATAAGGTACTATATGAGATATTTTTGCATGTTTCCCCTTTTGGCAGAATTGTATTTATATAAACTAATGACACTAAAAGCTAATTTATTAGTCAGATTCTGACGTCAGAAAAAAAGCGTTTCCTCTCTTGTTCAAATAAGGGAAGAGGACAAGTAACATGGAGAACAAAAACAAACTTGCTTGTTTACATGGACCACCCACTGTCTGTGTTTTTCCAAACCACTTTTTGTCTCTCGTACTTTTCCTCTTACTATATTATCACTTCGAGAGAAAAACTGAATGGCTGTTCACTAAAATTCATGACGAGCAGGTTGGTCATCCCTGATGAATGTCTCGACTTATCTTACAGGTGAAGCACAGCACAGCACAGCACAACACAGCACAGCACAGCACAGCACAGCACAGCACAGCACAGCACAGCACAGCACAGCACAGCACAGCACAGCACAGCACAGCACAGCACAGCACAGCACAGCACAGCACAGCACAGCACAGCACAGCAGGCGGCAGACACAACAGCGCCAAGATTAAATCACTGATTTGTCACTGTTGGTGACGAGAAAAGTCATCCCAGTGTTCACATTTCACACACACTGTTGACTCAAACGTTTTCCACTAACACAACATAGAGCAAGTTCTGCTATTTTTCATGATTTAATCAATTTCACCTTTTTCCGATACATCTAAGTATTACTTCATACTATGGCATTATTGTCTTTGTTACTGTACACTCATGCTAATATAAAGCATGTTTTAAACTGAACTGACAGGCCGACATGTTGGAGTTTTGTTCACGCTTAGGCTCAAAGGCCCCTGAGGAATAAAGGAAGCTATTGAGAGTGAGTCATGCTGCTCGAGATAAATACTATCCCGCCATCGCATATTCTCTCTCCCACCTTCACAACATGTTTCAGCATGCTGATGGACATGTGTCATGAAATATCCCACCACCACTATCATGTGATTGTAGATAGCGCCGCGATTTCATCAGACCTTACCACCTTAGAAAAATAAATATTGGTATTTCTTGAGTCATTTAAGGCAGGAATTCCCCTCTGTCTGTTTAGTAAGTTAAAAGAAAAACATGAAATCACTGAGTCCGCCTTCATCCCTCAGTCTGACTTTAAAACGCAGAAATGTGTGGGCCTCCCACAGATGTTCGATCCCTCCCTACCCACACCTCTCTAAGGAGTTGAAGTATTCCAATTCAAACAGGAAGTATTGGCTATGTCCCCATCACCTTTGACCTCCACTTCATTCAAAAGGAATCCCGGGGTAGTCTTGTTACCAGACTCATTGAGGTTGTGTGAACTGCTATATTTAGCTTTGAAAAACACTGTGGAGCCGGATTTGTCCACATGCACTCTTACTGATCCAGTGGGCTAATTGGAAGCAGACATGTGATGATGAGGCAGCTTCGTCGGATGACGAGGTCCCACATTCCTGCTGCGGCGCCACTGCATGTTTGAGTGATTGTAAAGTATGTAGGATTAATAGAGTGGGTTGTTAGAAACCCTCCTGTAGCAGGCGGGGTTAAGCTAAATCCACTCATCCTGAGTACATTGACAGATATGACCCTTATTATTACTGTGATGGGAGTCAAAGCTGCTAAATGCCCATTTATATCTTGCTGATGTCATACGAGACAATTCAGGCAAAATGAACTTGTATTGAATGGAGTGGTGATGCTATGGCAACATCACATGTTGACATATCTCAGATGTTTTCTAATCACACGCCTCAGATTACACACTAAATCAAATACACAACACATGAATGGAAAGTGTTGACATGTTAGCCATACCTTACTTTGGTAGTAGAGCAATTATTTGGATCCTATACAAAAATAATAATATCGCATTTTAAGAAATACCCCATGACAAGCAAAAATCTTGCATTAAAAATGTTACTTAAATAAAGTCTTAGAAAAATGAAGGTTGAAGTACTAAATGCAGATCATGTCCATTGTAACAGTTATACTATTATATTATCACATTGGTTTTATTCATGCATTAAAGCAGAATTTTATTATAGAAGTTGGTTGTGATGGGGCTAATTTTAAACTATAAGACAATTACTTTTTCAATAATTTATTTATAATTTATGAATATTATTTCGGAATGAATTGAGGGATTGACTTCTAAAAAACGGTCACAATAATATTAATACAAATATGAATTACATTTAAAAAAAATCGGCAAAATTAAATGTTTTGTTTTTAATAAAATATAACTAAAAGTTTTTGTTTTTTAAATATTTTTTTATATGTTTTTGCATGCAAAACTTTTGATTTGTAAGGATTTGTAAACATAATTATACAGATTATCAGTACATTTGGGCAGATAAATGTAGTGGTGTAAAAGCACAATATTTCCTGCTGAATGTAGATATCGAAAAAGTGAAATTAGAATCAATATTTAGCACAGTAATGACTACAGCATGTTTCTGGTGGTCTAACACACACATCTACCTGTTCATTAGAAATAGATTGAATCGGTTTAAAATGTTCTCTGAGAAGGGTGGTGTAATTTAGGAGACTTCCTGCAACCTGTGGTTCCAGAATCAATTGAAGACCCTGATGCTGAAGCAGCCAAATGGATCAAACCATCATTCATTTTTCCTCAAGGTTACCACTGTGTTTTTTTCTACTGTGGCATGTCTAATGGCATGGGCTTCTGCCCTGTGGCCTGGAGTTCTTTTAATACCCCTGGAAATGCCTAATGCTCTCTCCTGGGTATTACTGTTCTGCATCGGTTGTTTGCTTCTTGATCCGTGTAATAAATCCATGGTCTGTTATAGATCTTTGAAATGTCCAGCCTTGTAATGGGTATGTCTACATACCATGCTGTTTTTTTTACTACGCCCATTAGTGTGATCTGTTCATCCTATTCTTGCTGCCATGTGTATTTTTTATTACATCCTGTACTGGAAAATGCAATAGAAAAATCAAGAAAAAAATAATTGTAAAAAATGTAAAAAGGAAGGAGGAAAATGCATTTGTTAAAGATATTATGTTTTGGAACCAACAATATTATTTTCTTAAAGATGAATAGACGAAAAAAACAACGAAACAACTCTACTGAATGTCAAATGTTGGATGTTTCAACCCGAAGCCATATGCAGAGTTATAGCTCCACTTAGTGGCAAATACTGGCAGGCCAATTTGCTATCCATAATTACATGAATAAAACATTTGGCACATTTCTGAGATTTTTGCGGCATATTTTGAGCTTATTTTATTGGTAAACGGCTGGCTTGAATATTTGTTTTATAACAGGAGGAAAAAAAACTGAAAGTATGTCATACAAGATCAATAAGGTTAAACCCACTTTAACCTGAATGTCGCATGCACACAGTTGAAAGAATGTTATAAAGCACTCTTAGCTTAAGCTGGTGTTTTTGTTGTGACTCACTTGAAAACTGTTCGAGTGTGAAATCCCTTCACTTTAATTATCTCTGCATGGGGAGTCTCTCTCTCTCCCTGGATCTGCAGGGAGAAGAACATCTTTTGTTGGAAGCTGTACGGTTGACCTACATGTTTAGAAAAAAACATAGGCTATTAACACCGTATTCTAGGACTTAAGTATCAAAACTGTTGAATTATTCAAATGTTTTACTCGGGTAAGAAGATGACAGTAATGAAAGGTTACAGTACTTTTAATGAACTATTACTCAAGCAGAATGTCCTGTTGTCACCCTGTTCTGCATAGATAGATTACTTTGACTTAATAGTATTTTTATGTTGATACTTTTACTTTTGGTAAAATATCTGAATTGGCTACTTCCTCCACTAAAGTAGCATAACATGGAAATACTCAAGTACCAATATAATACTATATTATACTTGAGTGAATGAAGCTAACTAATACATATTTGATCTTGTTGTTTGCCACCTTAGCTGGACTATACCAGACATATATATATGTCTGGTTATTTATTTTAACTAATTAACTAATGTTATTGCTAATACTTATATATAAGTATTAGTAATAACATTTATTTAAAGTACCAAAAGTAAAAGTACTCATTGCGGATATTGGCCAATTTCAGAATACTATACAGTATCATATGTTTTGATTAAAATGATTCATTCATTAAAGACATTATTAATCAAAATCTGCGAACTAACTAAAGGTAGGCTATGTCATTATTGTAGTGGAGTAAAAGTACACGATATACCCCTGAATAGTAGTGGAGTGAAGTACAAAGTAGCAACACATTGAAATACTCCAGTTAAGTACAATTCCCTCAAAACTGTACTTAAGTTAATGTACTTCAGTTCATTTACTAAGTTACTGTTCACCAATTCCTAATTTTCAATCGGTAATGCGTGATAAACACCCAACAATTTAGTTTAGCTCACGTATTCAGCCTATATGCTTACGTTACAGCTAAGCTACTAATTATGGTTAAACCAAAGTAGCTTTCGTAGATGTTCAATGTTAAACTTTTAAACATATTTCCCGTATAAATTAAGGAGAAAACCTGTTCTCCTGGATACACAAATATAGAGTCTAGATACTAGCTTGTCCCTTTTAAATCTGCTTTCTAACCGAAGATAGGCGAGTCAAAGTCGACGGTTAACTACAGTAGTAAGCCTACAGAGTGTAAGTAAAGTAAATAGTCGGTGTCTGACAGTTTGAAGCCCTCGGGTCTTTCCGTAAATCCGAAGAAACACGAAGTAAAAACTCCTCCCACAACTGTACTGAAGCTCCGCCATTGGTTATAACCGTCCATCCGCCGGGAAAGGGAGGCGGGGGCGAGCTGTTGGATGACGGCCGTAGCTCTGTTGACAAGAGACAAGAGAGAGTCCTAGACCCACACGGGCCTACCTTTTTTACACTTCCAGCGTGTGAAGATATCAGACGAGAGAGAGGGAGCGCCTAATCGGTTGTTTAGTCTCCGGCGGATGTTGCAGACTGCGTGGCGGGACGACACGGTGTAGACGTTTTCACAGGTTGATGATCCGTATTTGGCACCAAGCAGCAAAAGTAAATACATGGTTGTAGTCTATAGGCTGTCTCTAGTGACACGGGTTTACATTTACAGGAGAACTAGGCGGTGCCTGCCTGTTTATTCCTGGAAGAATACAGAACAGAATGAGACATTTAACGTTTACAGGTTGGGGTTTATTCGCTGAAGTTCACGCTCAGACTTCGGCTGCAAGCAGCGTGTAGGAAAATAGTCTGGGACCCTCTGTGTTGCACATTTTGACTGATAGCCAATCAAATCTGTTATTCAAATCGGTGCTCTTATGTCAGTGACCTATATCTCATGCATGTGCGCCAAGAGCCCACAATAACCTCTCCACCAGACCAGACCAGACAGCATGGGGATCGACGGGCTAGACAATCAAGCGCAGCCGCCCAGCGGAGTGTCCCGGACTGAGGAGCCAGCTGCAGAGCCTCACACGGAGCAGAGAGATGCTCCCCAAGAAGCAGACAAGAGCAAGGAGATCCTGCAGGAGGACAGCACTGTGCAGCTTATTGAGGCCGGGAGCAAGCCGCCACTCTCCCCGTCGGCGTCTGACTCCGAGGCGGCTGTCCAGGTGGAGGAGCCCGGCCACGGAGCCGCGTTCGTCCCGCCCGAAGGAGGGTTCGGCTGGCTGGTGGTTTTTGCGGCAACCTGGTGCAATGGGTCAATTTTCGGCATTCAAAACTCTTTCGGCATCCTGCATATGATGCTGATGAAGGAGCATGCAGACCCAGACGACCAGACGTCTCAGTTCAAAGTGGGTGAGTACCAGACAGTCTGCTGAGGCGAGCCTGACTGAGATGAAAAACAATACATCAACTGGTGGATACAAGTGCATTTGTCTAGGATGCATGCTTAATATTCCTTATGAGACATTTAAGAGGTGGAAATTAGTCCTCCAAACTACTTCACCTCAAACCATGAACTTATGCTATAGTCACATAGCCTACCAAATGCATCTATCCTCTTACAGAGATCGGTGTCAGCTCACAGTTCAATGGGTTTACCATGAACTTAAAGTGGCACACTACACATAGTTTTGTATTACACACATGCCTTGCCAACACATTTTAAGTTTGAATGATTGTTTATGTTTGGAAAAAGTTTTGATGCATTCTATACATACTTGCTCCTAGTTTGAATTGGTCAACTGCATGTTTTGGAGAACACTATCACTGATGTTAAATCATTTACTCGCTGGATGTATACTTGCTACTCCTTCATCAACGCTGCCGCTTCATCACCACTTTAATTTGCTGCAGCAAATCCATTTCCATGGGTCACAAATGGCCCTTTGATAAAGTTGTTCCCCCGTAGGCTGAACACTATAGCAATGTACCACAGGCATTTGAGATATACACACAAATGTGACCCAACAAACTTTACAACAAAAGGTTGTGCTCAGACTTTTTGCATCCCACTTAATATTCCACAACATGTGCAATACTTGATCTATTTTTACATTTCTTATTTGGCTTTTCTCTCTCCGGACTATTTGCAGTTCTCAGATTCAACATTGACTGAGAAAGAGGGATGACATGACGAAAAAACGGCATCATTTACATATATAAACATAAAATACCTCTTGATTATGATCTATTTCAGGATTTTATGCTCGTTTTGTCTCAATAAAGCCGGCATTTACCATTTGTTATTCTGCGATACAGAACCAAAATATGGCCAATGCTTTTCCCTGCATGCTTCAATCTAAACCAGTGGTGTCAAACTCAAGGCCCGGGGGCCAAATCCGGCCCGTGACTTCACTTCATGCGGCCCCGCAAGAGCTTTCAAAAGATATAATATTTTGATTATACGGTTACATGATGCTTTACAGAAGCTCGTTGCCCATAAACTACATGTCACACAATGCATCTCAAATTTGACTTTTTTTAGATTTTGACTTTTTTTCCAGAATTTGGATTTTCTTTTAAAATCATTTTGTGACATGCACATTGAAGAGACTTGCATTATTTGCCCTCGAATTCTGCTTTCAGACGTAGTTAATTATGACGTTATTACCCCATCTGATAATAATCCAATGCATAGGCAAAAGTGTAATATATAATACATTATTTTATATATATTAAATATTTATATATGTATTTTTATATAGTGTTATATATAAAACTGGCCCTTTGAGTGCAACCACGATGCTAATGTGGCCCGAGATGAAATTGAGTTTGACCCCCCTGATCTAAACCTTCTGTTGAGGATTATACTACAAGCTTTCACTGTTGAATGGTCTCTTAATATACTGGCCAGTACAGTCTTGATACAACCATCTATTTTCGCATACAAGGAAAAACATATTTATAAAGAAAAACTATTTCAAGGACTTCAGTCTTGTTTTCTGCAGGAAAATCAATAACTGACATTTTCTTGTTTTTGATGTTACAATGGTGAAATGTTAGCTGAAAGCTGAAATATAAAGTCAGCATCCAATTTAATGTCAATGTAGCATCCTTGGAGTTCTGTTCCCTTGATGATGCTATCACTTTTACAACAATTACTGATTATTTGAGTAATATAAGTTATTTTTTAGGAAATAACTTTCTGATGGGCTAACCCAGTGGTTCTCAAACTTTTTCTAAAAAAAAAAGTCGGGCCCCCCCAACACAAATAGTCAGGCTCAGTGGCAGCACCAGATATTTATTTTGGGGTGCTGTGGGTAGCTTGACGTTTCATAGAGGGTGCTCAAACATTTAGGGTTTCCCATTAATATACCGGGCGCTACAGTGGAATTTTCTACAGCAACACTCCCTACGCAAATACACAGTGTGACAGTTACAATGAAGGCTCGAGGCATATAGGTGTAAGCAGGGGTAAAGTGCTATTTTTATACGTGGTGTGTGGACCTCACATAGGGGGGTCTGGGGGCAAGCTCCCCAGGGAAGATTTATTTTTAAATATTGAAGTTAAAAGCATCGATCTGGTGCCCTTTGAGAGCAAACTTAAGAGATCTGGATACATCTCTCAACACCCATATGAAACAGACCTGAAAACAGATTTACTTTTTCTTTATGGATATTTTACAAATCACCCTTTTAAACTTTATTATTTTTTTATCATATAGTATTTCATACCTGTTTTTCATTTATTCTCTTATTTTTTTATAACTATAATGATCATATGAAGGTGTGTCTCGGAAATAATTATTTACATAAATGGTGACCAAAACCTTTGAGACCCACTGAGATAACTTACACTAGGTTAACTATCTAAACACTGAGAGAGTCCTTTAGTTCACTGAGCCTCTCAGTCTGACAGGAGAGGACTTACCTCCACTTTGTTGTTGAAAAAACTCCTTATATCCGTTAGCGTAGCTCGCTAGCACCAGATGCTAACAACTACGATCTCCGGTACCGGTGCGCGCTCTCTCTCGCGCACACAAAATGGCTCGTTCCACACACACACACACAGAGCCTTAATGAAACACAGAGACCCAAACTTAATAGTACTGTATCAAATTATTTTCGAATCAATAATTTTTTTTTTAATCTTTTTTTTTTTTAATAACCATTTTTCCTCCTGATCTCTCGCGCCCCCCCCTGTCATGCCTTTGCGCCCCCCACTTTGGGAACCACTGGGCTAGCCGGTGCAATGGTCTGCTTTAGATTATAGGGGAAAACAAATGTTCTGGAGGATGGGAGTTTTTTTTCTTAACTTCCTGTGAAGATTCACAATCACCAGCGAAGGTGAAGGTCGCGATTTTCGTAGGGATAACGGCTCTAAGACTATTCCCTGGAACAATTTTAACAATTTCTTCATCACTACGGCACAGTTACTGAGGCAGAGAAAAACACAAAGTGAGCAGACATGATTGGTCTCATTTGAGTTGTTTCCGTAAGCTCAGGTTAATATATTTAATGGCATCTTGCACCTTGTTATTTCCTATTCATGTGAAGGAAATTATTGTCCGGGGGAAGCACGGCACGGCATCACATTACTTTCAGTTTTAGCGTGATAGAGAGCCTGAGAACATGTTGGGCCTGAAAACAGATACCAGACCAGATGTATTACTTACAGTATGTCTTGCATTCAATAGAGGACTGTTTTTTATCAAGGTTTTTCCATTTAGCTTTCTCCCTTTTTTGGTTATGAAAGATGTCATCCCCAGTCATTCCTAAGATTTGATTCTTGGTTGTTCTCATATGTGAAAGGATTAAGCTGGTACGCTGAGTACTGACCTTTTCCCCCCACAGGAAAAAGACGAGAGGCAACAGTTTTATAACAATAGTCACAGTTGCAAAGGCTCTTTTTGAACAAATAGGGAATAGTCCGTAAAAGTGCAATTCACGTGTTTGGAACATCTTAAAAAAAAATGTTAAAGTACTTCACAAGCAATAGGACCATAATTGAAGCGTCATCAAGAATTTATTGGGATGTGATTACCTTTTAGGTCTTTAAACCAGGCTCGATTGAACTGGATATTTATTAAAACTTGAGGGGTAAACACATGGTTTTCTAAATAGCTTAGTATAATCAAGGTGGGGGATCAGAAGAACTCTTTTTAAGTAAAGATATTGAAGCAGCAGGTTATGAGTCTCAGATGGTGCTGTTTTGATTTTCCTTTTATGTGACCACATAAACGAAACTGCTGGTCGTGCTAGGTGTGGGACAGATTTTAGACTTTGCAAAGCTAGGAATGTGTGTGAACAGGCGGGATAACGGGATTGATTGAGTGAGTGATTCATTTTGTATTGATGCTTGAAATTATCTCCATAATGTGAAACAGATCAGTGCCATGGTGTTTCAAGGATCAGCGGCTCTTTCAAGTACACTGTGTCCTATTTGTTTCTAAATATAGAGCTGCATAAGTTAATGCTAAGAAATATCTACTTTATTTTGTGTTGCATTGCTCATAGTCATAAAGAGTCTCATGTTGGATCCGTCTCCCTAAGCTCCACACACTCATAAAGAGGTACACCATCTGTATGATCAGAAACAGGGATGGACAGATTTTGTGCTGAATGTGGGTTTATTTTAACATAAAACGTAAAACGACTTTTTGAAAGTTCGAGGAAGTCAGAAGACAAGGCAAAAGCCGTAAAAAAAAACGTAATTTTTATGCTGGGTATCTGCTAACTATCTCCTCAATTAGATTGTTTACGTTTGATGTGTTTTTATTTAATCTTTTAAAAATAAATTTTCTACCCTAGCTGTGTGCTCATAAAGGGTACAACCAGAGTTAATTTGATTGTCCAATAAAAACATTTCCAGGTGTCTGCTTTTGGTAAACATGACTGCACACTAAAAAGACAGTATGTCCTAGTGTACTGCCTAATTTCAGTCACTAACTCACATGACTAAAGGAAAGTCTGAGTGACCGGGTTTATAATGCAAAAAAAGAGCATATTTTTTTCTTTTCATAAATGTTGGAAGCCAAAAATATGAATTACAAATAAAATATGATTAATCACCTATCCACAAAACCAAGCCATCGATGATACACTGTAGTAATTTTGTAGTTTTTGTAGCTTTTATTGGCTAGTAGGTCATTTGTCTCTTAACTATACAACATTTTTGGTAGATCCAACGCTGCTGTATTGTGCTGTGCAACATTGACAAAACATATCTTATATGTTTACCTACTTTTCATTATGCTGTATAATAGTATCTTTTAAATATATGTGTTTTTTGAGCCAGACTTACCATGTACTGCCCAGCCCTGGCACCTGCTAAAGGAATTAAATGTTGCCTTGAAGGAAAGGGCTTGTACTCTCAGCCTTTCCGTTACAGTAATGTTACGAAAATATGTATTGAACTATGAGTACCCATGACAGTTTCAACACAATGTGTTGCATTGTCTAGTTTGTGGATTATTTCCCCCCTGTGTCTATGGAAAATGGTGTAAGACGTCAGAGGGCAGTTAGACAGTGTTTTTTATTGTTTTAGCACACATGGTGAAATGAAACTAGAAATATGAATTTTCAAACTTCAAGGGCTGTTTCATGTAGATTAAATACACTACAGTGGCCTTTTGCTAGATTTTAATTGCCCTGTTTTGAAGATGAATTGTTCCCTTGTTCCCTTCAATTGTTTTGACGTTGGTGTTACTTGGTATATAGGCTCTTTTCGCTGTTTAGCGTCCTTGAATTGTCTTCAATTGTTTTGCAATCACTTCAATTAGAAACACAAAACACCCAAAAACGTTTTGATGGTCAGCAGGATAATCCACAGAGCATGCTGAAGACAGTTTTCTTTGAAAGTAATTCATACTTCACTTCTTAATCTGAGGGAGTAAAGGTCTCTAATTACTACACTGATCATTTGGTAGGAATGTAAACACCCTAAAATGAAAGATGTAAGGTGCTACTTTAACCTCATTGTTTCATTTCCATTTAACCCAGAGTGTAGTATAATGCAAAAACATCAAAATGTTGTCACTGTTCGTATAATTTGTAACTGCACTGTAGAGGCACTGAGGCAGTAAGTGAGACAGTCATGGTGAATTCAAAATGGGCCTTATACTGTAACCACAGTGCTGAGGAAGTTGTTTCATCGCAGCTATTAAAACATGTGTTCATGTCAGCGTTGTTTTAATGGACTGAGATGTATTTAGATAATAACTAATCTGGGACATTTTCAGTTTTGTATCACAGACAGATCAGTAGATACATATTCAAATATAAGTGTTCTTCATTTTTCTAGTTGGTCTGGTCTTAAACTATCATGAGGTCTTGGTACATAAGTGCCATAAGAAGATTGTTTCTCCAATGTAACGAAGGGTCCTATAGAAACTCTCTCTCACTGTCAGATTGCATCTAACACGTGAAAGAGAGGAACGCTTGTTAAGCCTCCTAACCACTGCGCACACACACACACACACACACACACACACACACACACACCTTGTCAGGCGACGATGAGGCTGGCCAGGCAGTCAGGCACGCTGGTGCCGGCGGCAGCGTTCAGACTTAATTGTCTTTAATGAGTACACTGATAGCCAATCAAATCTGTTATTCAAATCGGTGCTCTTATGTCAGTGACCTATATCTCATGCATGTGCGCCAAGAGCCCACAATAACCTCTCCACCAGACCAGACCAGACCAGACAGCATGGGGATCGACGGGCTAGACAATCAAGCGGGGCCGCCCAGCGGATTGTCCCGGGCTGAGGAGCCAGCTGCAGAGCCTCACACGGATCAGTTTTTTGCCTGTGCCAGGGTTTGGGAAATGGGGGTTTGGAGGTGATGTTTGCCAGAAAATGGAGGAGAACGTGAATAAGTGTGGCATCTGAGATCATCTTCTGCTTTGTTAGCCTCTGATTTTATGTTGGACCTTGTATGTACAGTTTGTGTACACTATGTGCTTCTTTGAAGGTAGACTGAGGATGCAGGCTTTGGTGAAGTAATTGCATGAACAACCATCATTTTATAGGACTGTGAATACTGTTACTTGCATGTTGCCATGGTACTATTTCTTCTGATGCTAGGCAACAATATGCTCTCAGGTTTTGTGTTTTTATAGTTTTGTGCACATTGCTCTTCATTATGCAGTCCCATCCACCTGCAAAAATCTATAAAACCGCAGAATGTCCTAAAAGGAGGATATAAAGCAAACTTGGCCATCTTTTTTTAATGTTTTATGTTGTTATCCTTGATTTTTTTTATTTCGTCTCCATCCCTGATACTGAGCAACTATTACTGTCAATTAAAGGGTTATTCGACACATCTCTCCTTTTTTATTAATCAATTGATAGTTTTTGTTTTTGTGTTCAACCATGGTGGCTGTCACTCCCTATTCTAACCATGTTCTTCTGTAACTGGAACAGTATAATTCCCTGTTCTACAACTAATTATCCAACATCCCCACCCTACCTAAAAATGGTCTACTCTGTACTATAGAATCATATGGGGAAAGCATTGACAAAAACAGACTACAGAGCGTATTCAAGACGTATAGCACCAAAAAGACAAACCTAATTGGCTTTAAAACATTTTACGAGGACCTCCGAGAATGAACCGCTGAGAATGAGCAAGATACAGGTGGGAACAGCAAAGATATAGAAGCATGTCCAGATGGGACACTGGGCGGTTGAGAATGTCTGATTTAAGATCTTGTAGTCCTTCCAGACGAACCATTTGGAAATGTGGTAATGGCTAAGGAACGGAAAGTGGTGCTGGTGATAGGTCGAACTCTCTTAAAGGTGCAAGTCAGCGATTCTAATTCAATACACTTTGTGAAATTTGGAGTATGTCTTCATAGGCCGCTAGCTGTCCATTCTATGCGTGCTGATGCTGAAGAAGAATCTGGTGTCACAACCCTGGCTCTGCAAAACAAAAAAGTTGTTGGGGGGAGGGGGTGATGTTGGGATATTTTATTTTTTTAAATCCTCTGGAGCAGAGAGAAAAGCTGTGGATTATTGTTATTGATTTGTGCATCGGTATTTCTTAGGGTCAAAAACACTAAACTCATAATTGAAAGTGAAAATGTTTGGTTTATTTAATAAAAGATTACATGTTCCAATGTGAAAAGTGACAGTAGATTAGCTGCAATTTGGTGCTATAATTATGTATTATTAAAAAAGAAACACCTTGAATTTCAGGGGGTGCGCGGGGCTCCATTGGCCGCCAAGACAATGGTAGGGGAGACACTGAAGAGTAATCCCTAGAAACACACAAGGCTGCAGGACATTCCAGATTCCATGCAGCAGAGGAAATGTAAACTAATACCGAGCCCATTCTGTCAGGAGTTCTGGGCAGAGCATATTTTTTTTTACTTTTAGGGCTACAGTATGTACATCTGTAATCTGTCATTTCCAGGCTTTCTGTTTTATTCCTGACCATATGCAGGATGCTCTCATGGACCACCACTATAGTCAGGGAACATTTCAAAAACTATTATGGCGTTTTCCTTGAAGCATCCGTCAAACCTTCCAATACTCTTTTGAGAGATTTCTAGATTGCTGAATGCAAAACCAACACAGAGCTGTTTAGGGAGGAATGTTTTGCAACACAGACTTCCCCAGAGGATAAAGCATGTTGAGTCTCCAGTCCTGTACTGTTAGCTCTCTAGATCAGCAATCCAATATGGTGCAATTGTCATGCTGAGGTGCTTATGTGATGCCAACTCCTTGGCTTATTAAGTCAAGAAGCTTCATCTGACCTCATGCAACTTTGCCAATGATTTCCATTTCAATTGTATACATGTTTATGTAAGGTGTTTCAGTTCAAATGGGTTGGGAGGCTGATGTAGAACATCTACTTAAATCAGTATAGCATTTACCTCATTTAGTGATTCAGTTACTGATAACCACGTCTATACATGCTGCAGGGATCTACTTTTAGCCTTGAATTTGGATGTAAAAAGCTTTGACCTACCCGACTCAAGGTGAAACTTTGAACATTTTGTAGGAAATGTTTCAAAACTGTGGCAGTTTATGAAGTACATGCTGAATAGGAAACCCCCCCCTGTCTTGTTCCATTTGGATAAATAAACTATAGGAAGGCAAGGATGCAGTCCCACCCTTAAACTATAATACATGCAACTTTGTACTGTACACTGTGTACCAGCAGATTTGTGTGTGTGTGTGTGTGTGTGTGTGTGTGTGTGTGTGTGTGTGTGTGTGTGTGTGTGTGTGTGTGTGTGTGTGTGTGTGTGTGTGTGTGTGTGTGTGTGTGTGTGTGTGTGTGTGTGTGTGTGTGTGTGTGTGTGTGTGTGTGTGTGTGTGTGTGTGTGTGTGTGTGTGTGTGTGTGTGTGTGTGTGTGTGTGTGTGTGTGTTGGATCAGAGTGACCTACAGTACAGCCCAGACACCACGGTAGACATTAAAGCTACCTTTGCTCCACCGGAGACTAGACCCAGACCTTTGTTTGTTTGCTCCTCAGGGTACGCAGTGTCCCTGTTGGCTCATACTGGCTCGTTATGTTTTAACACTGGATGGATATTACACCACAGGCCAGATCTGTCCACTTTGATCCTCTTTTTGATCCTCTATTAATCACCATGAGAAATCTTATAGAGTGTGTCTGATGCACATGATGCAAGTGAAGGCACAATAAACACTTCCATGAATTTATATTAATAGCTAATTTCATCAGATGGGGAAAGGACTCGGAAAGAAAGACAATATGCGAGTGCACACAAAGTAGTTCAAAGCCTTTGCAAATATGATATTTTCATGACATCAAGGTTTTATTGTTGTGTAAATTATGAAATGCCCGCGAGGCAATGGGAGAGTCAATACGAAATGCACTTTTACCTTTGACTGTGTCCCCCATTGAGATGACGGGGCATCAGGCAATTCTATAGGGGAAAAGCGTTACATATTATACAACTATAGAGAAACCTTCAATTTGGTCGTCTTTCTGCTAAAACAACTGTATGTTGTATTCTCATGTAATAACGGTTTATAACACCAGTATGATAGGTAAAACTGCTTCAAGGCAAATTCTCCAGCTGCAACAAATGTGGGAAATATAAAAACTGTTGAAAGATAAGCACAAAATGAGCCTGTGAATTCTTTCCATCCCTGAAAAAGGAATCCCTAAATATTTTAACTGTGAGTCAGTCGTATTGCATGGAACTGTATCCTGTATATCTATACATTTTTGATTTACAGCATACATTTCCTGTTACATGGACTTTGATCCTTTCTTGGTGATCAAAAGGGAACAAGGTTGTCTTTTATTTACCTTAGGCGATAGCTACAACACACAGGGTTTCCACATGTTTCTGATTGAATTCTCTTTCCTTTCCAGCCTGGGTCGGGGCCTTGTCCATGGGCATGATCTTCTTCTGTTCACCTGTGGTCAGCATGTTCACAGACCGCTTCGGCTGCAGGAAGACAGCCGTCAGTGGGGCATTGGTGGCTTTTATAGGGCTGCTAAGTACATCCTTTGCAAAGTAAGCTACTGTGCATTTATTATTCAAGACATTACCCTCACAAAGTAGAAAAATAAATAATCATGATGATGAAAAGATTAGAAGTTGGTCACTAAACACTTAAAATAATCTTCTATGTCTCTTTTTTTGTTAGTTTTTTCTCAGAAAAGCAATTGCTTATTCTGCGACTCAAATGAAATCAGGTACAAACTGGGTCTGCACCTGTTAAAGCTGTAATGCAGCAGCAGTATGATGTTCAAATCTCCACCTCCATGCCTTTAACTTTACAGAATATTACAGAACTTGCTTAAACTTACATGGCAAGTATTGTTAAGTCAGTTTATAATCTAATATCACAAATCACAAAAGGGCTTTAAAATGTACAGCTAAAAAAACCCTCCATCCTTTAATCCTCTAATTAATAAATAAATGGTAAAACAAAACAAATGGTAAAATAATAACCGCATTATTCCTTTTTTACTTCACCTTTTTCTTTTCTGTTGTAGCTCCCTGAGCCTTCGCTATTTCACATATGGCATACTGTTCGGCTGTGGCTCCTCCTTTGCCTTCCAGCCCTCATTAGTCATCCTCGGCCATTACTTCCGCCAGCGCCTGGGTCTGGTCAATGGCGTGGTGACGGCCGGTGCCAGCCTCTTCTCCATGGGCCTCCCGGTTTTACTGAACAAGGTGGTGGAACCTCTGGGCCTCAGCAGGACCTTCCAGATCCTCAGCCTCTTCATGCTGGTCCAGGCCCTGCTGGCGTTGCTGTTCAAACCATTACTGCCTGCTGGGGGAGGCATGGGACCCCCAGGCATGGGTCCTGGCTCTGGAAAACCCCAAACCCAGTCAATGGCCACCGCTCAGGGGGGCAGCAGGTGGAGCAGGCTCCTCGGTGGGGTCAGGAAGTCATTCAACCTGCGGGTGTTTCACATCGTGACGTACCGAGTGTGGGCGTTTGGAGTAGCTACAGCTGTACTCGGCTACTTCGTGCCATACGTCCATCTGGTAAGAACGATAAGGGGCATGCTCCTAGCTTCAATTGAGGTATCTCAAATCAAGACATGGAAAGTTTTATATGGATACTACCATTATTTGATTGGTATGTGAAAAGCATAATGGGGGTAGATCAGGCAGAGTTGTATAGGTATGAGTCTAACAAAATTAACACAAAATGACGTTACGTTTGTCATCTTAGATTGTTGGAAGAGCTACCAAGCAAATATTAATCGGGAAAAACAAAGTTCAAATGCTTATGTAGGGTGTATGCAGGAATCCTGAGGTCAAATGTAATACCTTTTAAGACCTTTTTTAAGACCCTTTCCATACATTTTAAGACCTCATCGCAACTTTGAGTTCTAACCGGTTACATTGGCGACACACTTTACCTCACATGTACTATATTGATTGTAAGATAGCAAAACTAAACAGAGTGCAGACAGACCACTGAAGCCTCCTCTCCACATGAACTTCAACCTCTCTGTGAAGGTCAGGTTTAATGCAGTATGCTGCTTTGTTGCTTCTGTACTCTGTGCTCTTTCATTCCAGTAAAACTCCTCAGAAACCATTAGAAACCAGTATTTGACCAATAAACAAAACAATTGACAAAACTTTGAACTATGAAATATATTAAACTTTGGTGAGCTTCAGCGGGGTAATGCCATATAGGAGCTCCCTCACAAATATCCAGGGGTTAAATTGGGCTGGGGCTGTCCGGGGCTAAGCCCTGGCACATAGGACGATGCTCTGACGTCATCACCCTCACACATTTGTCGTATGTTTACAAAAAAGGATATATATGTTAAGACTTTTCTCGTTCTTAATATAGAATATATTAGGGTCGATATGTGTTGACTTTACTTTAAAATAGCAGATCTCTGTGACCGGATATAGTTTGGCTTGGACCCCGGCCCCACGAGGACGCATACGATAAAACGCATACGCAAGCGCAAAAAAGTCTTCCGTTCACAAGCATTCGATTCATTAACGGGTCCGTTCACACTAAACCGCTGGAAATGCTGGAAACGCTGTAGTACATATGCCAGGCCTGTAAGTGGCGCTGCTCCCGCCACAAAATACACCAAAAGCAGCGAAGAAGATCCCGCAGCATTGGTTGCCATGGTTGCCCTTCTGTTTATTCTCCGCGGTGGACGGCATGTTCTCCTGCTGTATATCTCTCAGGTAGTCCACCAAGGCCGGATTAACCATATGGGCAACCTGGACAAGTGCCCAGGGGCCCTTGAGCAAAGAGGGCCCTCAGTGACAAGATTAAAAAAAAAAAAAAAGTTTTTTTTTTATTTTTCCCGGGCACAACCTCACTCATCATACATTGTTTTAAATGACACTCACTCTTCACCATAAATAACACAGCTTTTCTATAGGGTCAAATTAATATATTTTCTAAACCGTCTCACTATGTATGCGCTCAACTTTATTACTACGCGGTGGCGGTGTATAGCCGAATCACATCCCCACCCTCACTCATGTCACATTTTGTGGACTGGCCATCGGGAATACCAGGAGTTTTCCCGGTGGGCCGGTGCTGTTCGTGGGCCGGAGGGCCGCTCGGAATTGGAAAAAAAATACAATATGCCGCGCATTAAGTGGGCCTGTCTGTCAATTAAACCCTGGGCATCTTTTTCCCCCCAGTCCGCCACTGGTTGGGGGGGGGGGCCATGAGCGCTCAGTGCCCAGGGGCCCCTGGAGGTACTAATCCGGCCTTGTAGTCCACAGCAGATGAAAAACACCCACCTCTCCGCCTCTTCCAAGGAATGAGGGGACCGTGCGGCAGAGTTTCCGTTAAAAATGTTTTTCCGCCGGTCAACATGTCCGTTAAAGTTTAAATCTTCCGTACAAAATTTGAAAAGTGCCGGTCAGAGGTCTTCTTTGTTATTTATTGAGCTTTAAAAAAAATTGATAACGACTCTGTTCTCTGTATAATAATATAATATTTAATAAACAGTGCCTGCCTCTCTTTTCCTCCCCCTCTTCTGACAGCCCAGCAGCAGCAGGAGACGTGGGGAGAGGGAGGCGGGGCTATTTCATAGTCATCAGAAAATGATCATATAAGGCTTACACACGGAGCCTTTGGACCCCCCAGAGCGTTGCGTATGCTGGTCTACCCATCTTGGGACCTGGGACCCGTTATCTTTACCGTAGTCGTTTAGTGTCCCCCCCCCCCTCCCCCACAGAGCGGAGCAAGGCAACGAAACTTAAAATAAGAAGCAGCATTTTACTGCGGTTATGCATGGGGCCGCCTTGAGGGGGTTTCCCGACATGTCGTTTCAGTAAATTAAAGGGTGTTTCATGTTGTCGTTGCTGTGGGACTTCTTAATACCTTGGAAAATGCCGTTTAATAGTTTTTAATACTTTTTAATAGCCTTAATTTTCGCTAAATTGATTGATCAACTTTTAATACTTTTTAAGACCCCACGGACACCCTGTTATGGGAAGCCAAAACTTTAACTTACCTGGTTTATTTACTTAATCCAATCTCATGCAACTTTTACAGCAAATTTCAGCTTGTTCTGTTCGGCTACTGGTGTGGTTTTTGATCTCCAATACCACTGCTAACAACATGCTCCCATGTTTTGTAAGCTACAGCAAACGTTTGTTTACATTGTTTCTTGTTCCCCTGCCTGCACTCAGCTTGCCAGCTGCTTTCAGTCAAACAATAACATGCCCCTCCAGTGACTTGAGGTGGAAGGAGCTTTTCTGATACATTTCCAAAGGCATTTTCCGGTTTCCTTTTAATATAAAAAGGTATTGACAATATGTGTAAAATAACACTGATTTATTTTTGACTGCAACAAGGGAATTTGTGATTAACATTGGACAGTTTCACAATGTTACAATTTGGGTTTTCCATCATGATTAGAATCCAATATTCAGGGTATTTCACAAAATCAGATCTCTGGCTTACTGGTGTGAAATAGTGAGATAGTGACGGGTGAGGATGAAGTGTAAAGCTGCAGCGTGGAGCTGTGAAGTTGATCTCCCTCTTTCCAGATGTCGGATGTTCCCGCTCCGGCCTCCCTCCGTCAGGCCTGTTGTTTCAGGCCGGGCCCAGATGTAAACACAGCCCCGGTCTTTGTATTGGCTCTACCACCTCAGGAAACCTCTCCTGTATGGCCTCTCTGTGTCCCTAAACATGCCTATCCTATGGCCATTGATGAATGTAGAGCCCTTCAAAGCAGAGCAAATATTCCGCAAGTTCAGGAAAGACTTCAGAGGGCGGTTTAAAGTTTTCTGATTTATGTGGTTCAGGCTGGGGGGAGTGGGAGAGTCTGACCTATATGCGTTGGTTCTTCCTGCCCTGCTGTTCCAAAGGTCTCTAGATGAAGACATTTAGTTATTGTTAAACCTTTGCTTTGGGGTTATGGATGGTCCTCCACCCCGACAAATGCACACCACGCATTTACTTAAATATCTTCTTAAGCATGAAGCACATAAACATGCGAAACATTTCCCAAGCAGGATATGTGTTAACCCACTGTTAGGAGCTTCTAATAAGTCATTGTGCAGCACACTTACATTTAACCCCTAAACATACGGCCAATCCTCAATCATGCCTTTTTTGTGTCTCTTAGATGAGTTTTGTGAAGCAGCAGTTCAAGGGAACCCAGAAGGAGTGGGTTCTCCTGGTCTGCATAGGAGCTTCATCTGGGGTGGGACGCCTTGCTTTCGGCAAGATTGGAGACCTCCTTTCTGGTCTGCAAAAAATCTACATGCAGGTGAGGAAATGTTTAGAGGCTTAACATGTGAAGGAGGTGTGTGGCGCAGTGGCTTCAAACCCCACTGCAGTCAGCATGTCGTTGTGTCCCTGAGACACTTCACCCCAAATTGCTCCTGTGGGGATTGTATTGAGTATGTAAGTCGCTTTGGATAAAAGCGTGTAAAAAACATGTATTGTCAGTGTTTCCTGTACATTGATTTAATTGTGGCGGTCTAATGGATAGTGAGGTGGGCTGATGATCGGAAGGTTGCGAGTTCAAATCCCGCCTGGAACACCACTACTAGTCTGCCCTTGAGTAAGGCACTTAGCCCTCAGTTACTCCAGGGACAATGTGCCTGTAATTGCTCATTGTAAGTCGTTTCGGAATAAGGCGTCTGCTAAATGCCTAAATTGTAAATTATATTTTTGGGAGAATAAACCCCACAGATCCTCAGCTCCGGTGTGTCTCACTCATTAACAACGCAAAACAGAGCAACAAGAACGTTGTCTACAGTAGCCATGAAGCAATGAACATTTGAGGTGGGGGGGTGGATGCGTGGGCCACCCGAATAGGTTAAGGCAGTGGTTCTCACACTTTTTCTACGTTTATGCATAGGGTAGATTCTTTTAATTACATTTCCTTTTTTGTTTTGTGTATTTTATACATTTTGGATTTGCTTGGCGAGCTATGTTTAGAACATGCCCGGTGGGCGACTGAGTGCCCGCGGTATATAGTCAACTTAAGTTATCTCAGTGGGTCTCAAATGTTTTGGTTACCATTGATGTAAATTATTTCCGATGCACACGTTTATATGATCATTATAGTTATAAAAAATAAGAGAATAAATGAAAAACAGGTATGAAATACTATGACAGTAAAAAAATTATAAAGTTTAAAAGGGTGATTTGTAAAATATCCATAAAGAAAAAGTAAATCTGTTTACAGTTCTGTTTCATATGGGTGTTGAGAGAGGTATCCATAGATCTCTTCATGTTGCTCTCAAAGTGCACCAGATCGATGCTTTTAACTTCAATATTTAAAAATAAATCTTCCCGGGGGAGCATCCCCCCGGACCCCCCTATTTGAGGTCCACACACCGCCTATAAAGATAGCACTTTACCCCTGCTTACACCTATATGCCTCGAGCCTTCATTGTAACTGTCACACTGTGTATTTGCGTGGGAATTGTTGCAGTAGAACATTCCACTGTAGCGACCGGTATATTAATGGGAAACCCTAAATGTTTGAGCGCCCTCTATGAAACGTCAAGCTACCCCACAGCACCCCAAAATAAAAATCTGGCGCTGCCACTGAGCCTGACTTGTGTTGGGGGGGGGGCCTGACTTTTTTTTTTCTCCAAAGGGGGGGCCGGACAGAAAAGGTTTGAGAACCACTGGGTTAATGTGATGCAGTTATAAGTGGTATGTGGGCATGGAGTATTGAGTCAAGAATGAAACCGATACTAGCTAGAACTTTAATACCCTTTTTCCTACTTTGAGCAAACCAGTAACATAATTGTACCTGTTAACTATTAACACTTGTTTTTTAGGCTGTTTTTTATATGCTTTGCACTCGTTTACCTTCGTTTTACTCAACCCTCTTTCACACAAATTATCAAAGCGAGCCAAGGTTTTTACATTTTGTTCTAGTCACTATGTTAAACATGACATACTCCCAATCACAATCAGAGAGATTCAGTGTCTTTAATCGCTTATTAGGCTATAGATAAAAATGACTGATTCTAATTGAATAACATTACTGATTCTTATAACACCGTAGCAGAATATGAAGCAGCTTTCGTGTTGCTATGAGGACGCCTGTCCTGAAAAATAGCAGAGATGAATCAGTCCTGAGAAAACAGAAACACAAAGCAATTCAGAGCAGTTGCGAGAGGGGAATACAAACAGGATTTATCCTTTCTCTACTAGTGTATGTGGAGCTCCTGCTGAATGCAAGCAGTTGAACTGTTGGCCAAGAGCACCAAACTTAATCTGCATGTTGTTTATCAAGTGTGTTGTTCAGGCGAGAAACAACAACTGAACTCCCTTGCATGCTGTAAATGCTTATAAAGCATAAAAGCATATGTTTCGACTGTTTCTTTGGCACTATTGGACATTTAGATTGTGCAGAGAAAATGTTTCTAGTTAAAAAGAGACAGTGTTTACAGTAATGGCAATACAACTTCTCTCCTGCTGGTATAATTGAGGCATTGAGTTTTTTTATATAAAGGCTAAATGTTTTTTTATCCAGAGTTAAACAACTTTAATAGCTTTAGGGTGCTTTGTTGTACTGCTCTGTAATTGTTAAAGATTTTTGTGAAGACAGTGTGAAGTTCACCGTTAGGGCACAGAGCTCTCCTTCACATTTCACAGTATTAGCGCTCTGAGCTCATTGTAATGCAACAGTATTAGCTGAATGTTTGTATCCGTGCAAACAGGCAGGGCGCTCTCAGCAGCTGCACGCAAAAATACAAAGCAGGGAATTTAAATCCTCGCTCAGCCCATAAAACAGATGGTGTGATTGAGATATACATAAATTCCTCAGCTTTATGTTCCTTTAGCTTAGTTATAATCTCCACATAACTTCGTGTTACAGTTAAAAAACTTCTCGGGGAACAAAAACAACAAAAATAAAGGCAGTTTGAAATAAACATACCAGTATATACATTCGTCATATCTAATCAGAGCACTGGCAGTTTGCATTTACATCCCCTCTGTGTAGCTAGCGGTTCACAGATAAATCAGCACTGCTTATCACAAGTCCTACAGTAGCTGGAGGATGCACTCACAAGTAACACAACGTTCAAAAACAAGGCCTGTATACTGAGCCCACTGAAATATCTGTGCAGTATATCCCCCCCCCCCCCCCCCATTTCCATGTGTAAGCACTACAGAAATCATACCCAGGAAAAACACCCACTGAAGCTGTGGACTTTGAAACAGGCAGACATGACACACTCACAAGCTTTGAGTCTCTCTTTTTGTTCTGTTTCAGGTGGTGTCCTTCATAGCTCTGGGCCTGATGTCCATCCTGATCCCTCAGTGCTCGGCGTTTGAGGGGCTGGTGGTTGTGTGTGTGTTCCTGGGGCTGTGTGATGGCTGCTTCCTCACCATGATGGCTCCTATAGCGTTCGAGCTGGTCGGGCCCATGCAGGCCTCGCAGGCCATAGGCTACCTCCTCGGCCTCATGTCTATTCCTATGACCGCGGGTCCACCCATCGCTGGTGAGAAGCAAAACACAGCACTGATTAGTGACCCAGAACGAAGTCGCAGTGATCTGGCTTTTTGCACTACTTCAGGATGTTGGCAGTAACAGAGCACAACAAGCTGATTGATGTTAGCAGTCAAACAGTGTGTGGGGAGTTCAGGGAGAGGAAGACTAATGCAGAGCAGGATAGATTGTGCAACAGATTGTGTTTACTGTAGAGAGGTTTGGGCTTGTGGCCAACTGCAGGCTGTCTCTAGGGATTTGTCTTGAGGAGAAAAAAGCACACAGGTTCAGATTGCACTACTCACCTCCTCTTATATCCCCTCTCTACTCTTCACTCTAATAACACAAGTGTATAGAAGAGTACCAAGCCAGGCCATTCATTCGATGACTCATGCATCCTCGGGCTCTCTCTTTCCAACCTCTTTCCGATCTCACACATAATGTAGACTGTTATACTACAAACACTTTTCTGGCCTCAGCTCAGCACACTGGAGGTTTTTTTATTAATTTTGGATATTTGTCCATATTTATCAAGCTGTTTGATTCATAAAAGTAGATACATTCAACAACAACATTTTTTTTTTTTTCATGACGACAAGTTTGAACATGTCTTGATATTCTTTATTTATGTATCGAAGGCTATGCTATGGAATTTCAATGCTGATATAGAAGAAAAACCAGGAAGACAATCAGTTGATTAGTTATTTACAGAAAATAAATTCTGATTATTTTGTCAAACAAAAACAATCTTAAAGTCTCTCCTCGTCCTGCGGGAATTTTCCCCTATTTTTTTACATTTCAGTATATGGAACAAATTATTGATGAAATCAAGAAATGCAGATGAACTGATAAAGAAAATAATGGTTAGTTGCAGCGATTAAGTATAGCATACATTCCTTTCTTTAACATAGTCTTTTGTTGTTCTCTGTGTTAGCAGAAATATGTGGATAAAATATAGTCTATTTTTGAAGGCAAACAATAGATACTGATTACATTCCAGTTTCCTATTTTGTTATTTTCTTTTTAAAACAAATGGAACTCACCCCTCTTTAAAATTGCTGATCATGTACTGCCTAAAAATGTGTCTACCCTTGTTAGAACCAGCCCATGTGCTTGTAGAGACTAGTAGCAAAAGGTATTGAACCGTCTTCAGACATAGAGTACAGTTTAGTGACATATGGTTTCAGTTTCCCATGAGACGAGCCGCGGATGCAGCCGTATATCCTGAAAAACCTGTAATTGATATGATGCGGACTATTGTAATCTGGAGTATATATATTACACATTCTACTTAGTTATTACATTTTGTTAAGTATTATATAGCCATACATTTACTCTACATCCCAAACAAAGGCAGCTACCTTCCTGTTCCTGTTGTCCTGTACAGGCTGTTCAGTTCATGAGCAAGAATGCATACGTTACATGCAATAATGTGAGGGCCCTCCCCTCCCCCTGCTCTCACGTAGCAAGCGGCACATTAAACATGAAGTGCACCGTGGTGAACTGGTTGACCTTGCTTTAGATCGGTTGGTAGTTTGTTTGCCTTATCTCAAATGCAGATAAATATAGCATGTGAATGTACGTACTACAGACAGGGTGAGGTTTTAGTGCATGATTTTATTACAATCTCCCTGTTGAATTCCAATGTTAAGATATATTACAGGATGATTGTGTCCAGAACGTGTGGTGTCACTAATATTAATACTGGCAGGTTGAGACGAACTAAAAACATTTGCTTGCCAAATCCAAGGAGATTTCTATATGTTCACTGCCAATGATGTCACAGTGTGCTTACTCACGCTGGAGCACACTTCTACATAACTGCAGCAAAGTGAGACATTCAACCACTAGAGGCCAGCAAATAAAACTCTTTAAACTGGTTTTACATCACCTTTAGAGGAATACGTCGTCATTGTGGGGAAATATACAATTTTTCTTTCATACAGAGTCCATTAAGTGCTCTTTATTTGGCAAAGTAAGTGTTTTAGGAAGAAAGCTCTGGGTCTGAAAAGTGATACCAATGAAGGAGTGCCTCAAGACTGCTTTCTGTGTCATGGCCTACAGGGGGCAACTCCACTGGTTGCAAAAAATGATCTGATTTCATAGAAGTCTATGAGCATCTGACTTTCCTTCTGCCTTTATCACCTCAGTAAACATTTCTCTAACGACTTAGTGGTCTCACATTTAGTCAATTATAGTTCCATTAGAAGTAAAAGACACCACAAATCATGGTATGCTTGAGGCTGTGGCTACCTTATGATTTACAAGTTGCCACCATGTTGTTGTCCAGTTTGGAAGTTGTTGAGTTTGAGTCCCAGTTCAAACCCTTTCATGGTGTGTTTTCACTTCATTGTAACATTTTGTTTGCCTGAAAATGTCTTGTTTGGTGTCAGTTGTACTCCGCCCTATCCTGTCACTGCTAGTTAAAAAAAACAAGATGGTGACAGCTTTAAAGCAAGATGGCAATGGACAAAATAATAAACTCGAGACAAAACCATAGTCCAAATACCAATAGTTGACATAACAGTTGCTACATCAATAATCACAATAACATTACCTGTGTCCCCCTGCCTCCACGGCTCAGGTCTCCTACACGATTACTTTGGGGACTACACCGTGGCCTTCTCCCTTGCTGGGGTGCCTCCCATGGTGGGGGGGGTGGTGCTGTTCTTTGTGCCCCTGATTCACCGCAGGCTGCAGGCAGCGGCTTCACCAGACGAGACCTCCACCCACATGCTTCCCGCCGCTTCACCAGCGGAGGAGCAGAAGAGCTGCTCCAACGGAGACATCCTGCCGGGCTACACTGACGTAGAGACACACATCTGAGTCACACCGTTCAAAGGTTACCTACTTTGTACTGAATAGTTTGAAGCTTAGTAACTAATTAATTATTTAAGTTGTTATTTGAATGAACTGAAATAAATGATATTACTAGTATTATACTGTTTCTAAAACTTCCTTTCAGGGATGGCTCACTCCAAAGCATTAAAGAGGACCTATCATGCTAAATGCACTTTTTTATGTCTTTTATACATAAATATGTGTCCCCGGTGTGTCAGGGAACTCACAAAGTGTCAGAAAATAAAACCCTCTCTTTTCCTCCGTAACCAAATCTCTAAAAATGGGGATACAACGGAGCTGATTCAGATTTGCGTCCGATATGACGTAATATCGGAAATGTGGGCTGGCTTTACGCCCACGGCCCTATCAGAAACGTTACTATCAGAAACAATGCCGGACGTAATATGGTCTTTGTTTACATTAGCAAGCATCGCTAACACTCAGAGCTAAGCTGTACTGGAGAGAGTATGTGTAAAATAGCAAGAAATAAATAAAGGAATGCCTGTTGCTCAAAAGGGGGCGGGGCCAGCAGAGAATCAGCCATTCTCTAACAGGGCTGAAATAGAAGGATTTCGAGCATAGATCATGTTTGTATATAGGGAAATATGATGCATACATATTTCTTCTTCAAATATCTTACTGTTCTTTTGCTTCTTTTCCAGGTATTCAGCCCACCAGCCCCTTTCCTCATCCTTAGATTTCCCTCCTTTCAACCATGGACTTCCTGTCGGCTGACCTTTAACCCTCTCACCCTCCTGGACTCTCATTGGCTATTTGTTACTTTCATGTGGAGAGAAATTGAAAAGGGCGCTCTGGCTTCAAGCCACAGAGAGGACAAAAAGAAGTCTCATCAGCGGTGGATGATGGGAATGTCTAAGGAGGAAGCACAGTCTCAACTAGGATTGTTTAATCAGCGTGGACTCTGTAGTAACATATAAAGAGGAAAGAAATGAAGTGATTTTAACCGACAGTGGTTTCTGATATCACAGCATTAATATTGCTACTACCTAAAAAAAATGCCATGCTTTGTTTCTAGATTGCATATAAAATCTTAGTTGAGATAAGAGGCATATAAAATAAGAATGAGTGAAGGGATACATTCACACTTTCATGTTGTTCCTCATGCATCTAATTCTTTAACACAATGCCTTTTACTTAGTTTTTGTAGCTGACTCACAGGTTTGCTTTATTCTATTTTTGCAGTGTACTGCTGTGACTGCTACACGAGGAACACTAGTTTATTTTATAAATGTCACAGGAGGTAACAGACAATTCTTCTGAGAAATCATCCACCCGACACAATCACCTCAACTCAACCGCACACTCACACCCAGGGTCCAAAATAATGACCTTAACTCTGCCAGCCTCCCCGAATGGGAGTCAGATGGGATTGCAACAGTTGTTGACTCACAGTGGAGTGTTAAATATTTTTCACGGATTGAATTTAGGTCAGTGACTTGGCGGCTTGTTGCAGTTTAACCTGTGCAGTCAGCAGGGGGGGGGGGGGGGGAGGGGGGGAGCTGTGAGAGCTGTGAGAGCTGTGCATCCGCTGCCTGGATTCCTTGAAGTTAACACTACAGTTGATACAATGTCTTCTCGCGAGTCAGTACAGCCTGAACTCTCAGCATGTGTTTTTTCAAATCATCTTTTTCTCAGCAGAGTGCTAGACAAATATACGTTTGTTACGGAAAATATTTCACAGTAGATTTTTTAGTGTGCACACTGTATTCCTGTTGGAATCATGCAGTTCTAAATGGAGATAGACCCTGTTGGTAATATAGACTTATTTTTAATTTCAGATTCGTATCAGTTTATTCTTTCCTCAGTGGGAATGTGCGTGTGCAGTTTTAAAAGTAAAGGCAGTAACAATGTCACACTTTGTTGATGAGAGGGGACTACTGAGATTAAAGCTGCCAAATGGACTGAGTCCTCATCGGACCATTTCACGGATAATAAATTCAATATGCTGCTTTCGTTACATTTTTAGTCATGAGGGTAGACACTCACTTTTTTGGCAGTAATAAAACTCAAGAGGACAGTTTGCAGCTATTGTGTTTCATAAACATTTGGACCACTTACCTCTGCACTATATGTTTTTTGAATCATAAACTTTAATGGACAGATGTGAAGTAAGCTGCAATAATTGACTGTTTGAGTTACACTCTGTGGTTGAATGCTTAACTGAGTAGCAGAGAGGGGCGTTGGTACACAGAAAGAACGGAGACTCCCTGGTATTCAGGTGCCATTCTGCCGATCCCCCTCTTTGCTGTCCCTGCCATCACTCACCCGGCTTCTTGTGTTACAGAAGAGCCTGAAAGCTACACAAACCTCACTGCTGAGTGTAGTTGTTGGGGCTACAGGAAAACCAGTTCTGAATAGGAAACATACATCAATACCTCAGCAATCAACAATCCTCAGCAAAACCAGTTGAACAGGTTCTTTCTAGTTAATAATTTCTGTGTAGTGGTTCTGCTTTTGGAATCTGAATCAGGTCTCAGAGCACAAAGCTGCCAAATGCCTGTTTTCAATCACCATCGCTTCCTTAGAAACTTCATTTTGAAACTACAAAAATGTGGAAACGTCAAACTTCCATTCCCTATAATATAACAGTTCATGCGTAATCCATATCCTTCTTCTTTATTTTGCCTTATCCATTTGCCCCTTTGTTCCTGATGCTCAGCATTCCTACTCTCTCACCTCTACCTCCGTATTTGGTGGCTTTTGTATTGCTTGTCTTTAAGACAGCCTCATTCTCTGTCTGTTTTGAAATGGAGTTCAATACATGTCTTATAACCTTAACTAAGTTAAACAAAAAGACACTAAACCATAATCGGTGTAGACTCACAAATTGGTTTAATGTTTCCTGAAAGAAAACAAAGAGACAGGCCTCTAGTTTGACTGAGGAAGTGAGACAGGAACAAAAGGTAGTCGTACTGAAATGTCCAAGTAGTATTATATATGTCTACACAGTTTGAGTTTGAAACCCATCAGCCTCCAAACCAATTAGAGCCACATTAACCTGAACATGGAGCTCACAGTAATCGGACTGGCAACTCTGAGCCCTACTCAATCTTAAAAATAAAAGTGCTTATATAATATTATATTTATACAATGAAAAGCTTTTATTTAACTAAATATATTCCTCCTAAAAATCCGTGTTGCGGATTAACTAGTTACATATAATGTAATTAAACTACAAAATGTATATAATGTATTAAATTCAGAGAAAACTATGTAATAGAATTACGTTTTTTTATCAAAATGTTGGTTATTACAATCGTTTTCCTCCAAAGAAATGTATGTTGAACAAATGATTTACTTGTTACAACTGCACGTTACATTGAAGAACTTTCTAAAAGAGGTGCAACGGTGTAGTACTGTAGTATTGATGTTTACACTGCTGTTTTAAGCTTATTACCCAGTTTCAAAAACGTAATCAGATATAATAAGTGAAATGATTTCAACAAAGTTATTAAATCGATTTAACTTTAACCTTTGACATTTCTAAAGTAACTGTTTGAACACTGCTTATAAATAATTGAAAACTGTGAAATTCAATTTATTTACTGCTTGTGTTAAAAAAGTTGCAGGAGATGATTCTTATAAAAAAAAGTGCATAAAAAGACAATCTATGGACCTAAGATGACTGGAACATTTCCGACCACACTATAAAGACAGAGTTTTTACAGAAATTGTATAAAAGATTTGCTTGTTTGATAATCATTTCTTTTTCTAACTTTAGTTTTGTTACTGCTCCAAGTCATTTCTGTCAAACCAGAGGCCTGTGTCCCCTAAAGTCCCGCAATCTGTCCAAACTACTTCCTCCGCCTTATCGGAGGCCTATGTGTTACTACGCTCAGAACGTATCCGTCCCAACAATATTGACTAGAATTGAGTTTTCTTTGTAATTTCACTGTGAACCTGTATCCTTTTTCAATGTGTGGTTGTGTCTTTACCTTGTTAGATAGCAGCCTGACATCACTGTTGAAGATGAGACGAGGACTAGAGGCAAGACATTTTAATCAGCAGTAACCTCAAATATGCCTTACATTAACTGAACCAGTTGAACAACCAGATGTAGATTTAAGACTAGAGTTCATTTTTCAGATCTTAACTTGTCTTTTTAATCACTATTTTACTTTTCTTTCTTTCTCTGTAGTCATTGTTAACGTTGGATGAGTTAGACTCACCCAGTTCCTGCTCATAACCAGCCGAGTGCTCTTCTTGTAAAAATAACTCTGACGTGTATAAACATATGTACTTTATATACTTTGTAATGTTCTTTTAAAATAATCATTTAACTGTTTTTTTGTTTCAAACAATAGATATTTTTTGGGTTAGTGTTTTTAGTGATTCACTTCTTTAATGACTACTGGAAACGGTTGACTTGGTCTGTCTGGTCAGATTTGAAATATAAAAGTGAAGGAGCTGAATGAATGAAGAATGATACAAAACATCAGATGGTTTTCTATGGATCCAGTGTTTAGCTAGCCAAAGTCTTTTCGTCTATGCAGCTGGGCTCGCAGTCCATTTCCTGTGACCACTTCACAAGTCAAACTCTAAAAACCATGAAGATTACTTGGACTTCTCACCTAAACTTTAAACTGCTAACACTATTTAATGTCTTGGACTGTCTTTTCCAATTAGAATGTTTTTTGTTTGACTTTCAGAAAGTCCCTGACAGTCAAATTGGTCAGATGTAACATTTCTACATTCTACTTTTCTTTTCTTGCATTCGATGAACAGTTTGCAGGTCTTGGAGGCACATTCAGGCACGTTTTGGTCTCTTAAGGTGTGACATTCTTTTAAGATCAGTTCAAAATAGATTGAATTAACTCAAATCAGCATGTGTCTTATTTAATTATCCAATCAGTGTGTGGTGTTGATCAAATAACGCTTTATTTCATTTAGCTTTTGCTTGAATTTACTGCTGATATCTTTTGGGTCAGTCGCCAGAAAACAAACCCGGCCTCTCAGTCTCACTACATTAGATTTCCTCTGGCAGAAAATAAAAATTCAAAACAAATGACTTCAATATTGATCCTTGTTATTCTACGCTGCAACGTGCCATGCCCTCTGACCTCAATCTGTGCTTTCCCCTCTGCCTGAAACTGTACAAACACTCTGTGAAACAGGATAGCTGAGGGTCTTTACATCATGAAGCTAAAAGTTCAACACCTCATAAAACTGCTACGGGCCACCTCCAGCAACAACACCAGTCATCACTTTCAATATTCGTGAAGGAAATATTTGATTGCTTTTAGTCACACATTAAAGATGTCTTTATGTGCTCCATATGTTGTAGAGACCCTGTGTTAATCGTGCTTATTTTTCACTATCTCGGCGATCACAACTATAAATACTTTGTTTAGTGATATATTTCTGAATGGCGGCTTTTGGCCCTTCCCACAGCCTTACATCAGGAAATATGAGTCATATTTCCTTGCAGGGCTCTGCTAAGCTTTCTTTCTCCAGACCTCTAAGCTTGCTGCAGTTAAACCTCTATTGCCTCTCTTCACTTCTTAAAGCTCTGTCCTTCCTGTACAAGCTATACCTTTTTATATGAATACATACTTTTGTTTTTAGTCATTTTACAAAATGTTCTAACAAGGCCAGTGACGCCACAAGATCTAAAATGAAGTCATGCTGCTAGAAAAATCTGTCATTTTTTGTGTTTTTTTTTTCCTTTGTTGAAGTAATTTTGAATCTGTATCAAAAGAGACACATTTTTTTCTATTAAACCAACAATAAAGAAGTAATATGAAAACAACCCATGCTAGCCAGTCACTCTTTTGTTGTCCGTGTGCTTTCAGTCTCTAACTGCCTCACTTCCACGCTGCAGGCAGTCATGTTGGAGATTAACCCCAGACCCCTTTGAATGCACAAAGACGTGAACACTGCTGCTGTTTAGGGACACACTGAATGGGTCTTCTATCATGTGATATGCTCATTATCACCAAGGCAACGCTGCTGAGATCATTCAGGCAGCAAGTCCTCCCTTGACTCACCATTCCCCGAGTTAACCTCAGTATCTCACAGCTGTGCAGAAGAGGCTGCAGAGTTCTTTATGTTCACACAGGGAACTGTTGTTGTTGTTGTACGTGTCACAAGCCCAAGCATACACCACTTGTGGAGCCTTGCTATATGCTAGCTGGAGGCTGTTTTTTCTCTTTTGGAGAAATAAGCGTTTAACTGGGGAACAAATATATCTCTTATTAAACAATGAGGCAGTTATATAACTGATCTGACCTTGTTCTTTCTTTCAATACTTTATATATACTGTATGTGTGTGCAACTTGATGTTGACAGGATAACAACTGGTGACTTCTAGAATTGTGTGAGTAACATTCTGTTTTTAGACTTCTCTGTTTCAGTGTGTGTAATCTGTATAAATGCTCTGTAGTTGATCTGATCGAAATTGTGATTTTAAATCTCAAAACCGCTACAGTATCTGTCTGAAACTTGGGACAACTCATTTGACTGAAACCTTAAAACTGAACTAACTGACTGCAAGGGTTAACTTTGATTTAAACATTTGTAGAATACTAAGAGCTTTATTGAGTCGGTGTAACTGTATTAAGGGTTAAACTCATAACTTTATAACTTGGGCTTTAATGTAATTGTAAAACCATTGTGCAACTGAAAAGACAATAACAACTTAGGAGGGAGCCAGTCTAGATTTCCTTTTGAGGGCCACCAGCTGCAGAGAGTTAACTAATTAAAGGGGCGTGGCCCCACAGCTGTGAGAACTCAGCAATCAGGTGTCCATTTTTTGTCAAAAGGTAGCATTATCCTGGACATTAGAGTCCTGCGGGAGTCACGAGGGAGGCAAATCCTACTCAGATTGAGCTAAGTATCGCTGGTGTTTTACTTTATTTTCTTTAGTTTTTTAGCCCCTCATGCTATAATCATGTGTATTTTCTCAATTCCTGTTTATGTGTCTTCTCGCAATTATCACTGGCCCCGTCTATCTCCTAATCGATATAACCGGCCAGCTCTCGTCTATCCCACATGCTCCACTGAAATCCAGCATCCAGTTTCAGGGGGCCTGTGGAACTGCCAGTCAGCTGTTCCTAAGGCTGACTTCATTTCTGGCTACGCTTACCTGCAGTCTCTGGATTTCCTTACTCTCACTGAGACCTGGATTACTCCATCCAACACATCCACCCCAGAAGCTCTCTCCACAGTATATTCCTTCACCCACACACCCAGACCCTCTTGCAGAGGAGGTGGCACTGGTCTCCTGCTCTCTCCCAACTGGAGCTTTTCCCTCTTCAAGCTACCTAACTTCACTCCTTCCACCTTTGAATTCCATGCCGTCACAGTAACCCATCCTCTACAATTAACCATTGTTGTTGTCTACCGTCCATCAGGCGCCTTGAGAGACTTCTTGGAGGAATTAGATCATCTCCTCTCACACATCCCTGAAACTGGCCCTCCCGCTGTACTTCTCGGAGACTTCAACCTCCAGACAGGGAAGATAGACAAACTAACATCTCTGTTACCCACCTTTGCTTTCTCACTGTCTCCATCCCCACCAACTCATAATGCTGGCAATGTCCTTGATCCCATATTCTCAAGGAACTGCACTACTTCTAACCTCTCTGTAAACCTGCTCCATACATCCGATCACTTCTTAATTTCATCCTCTCTACCCCTTTCCAAACATAACAAACTAATCTCTTCTAATTCTGCACCTGCCGCCGTAACCTCCGTTCCCTCTCCCCCTCTACCTTTGCCTCATCGGTGCTCTCAGCCCTCCCTTCCTCTGACTCGTTCCAACTCCTGCCTCCAAACTCTGCTGCAGAAACCCTCCTCTACTCTCTCATCCTCTCTGGACTCTCTCTGTCCTCTCACATCTTGGCAGGCTCGTCAGTCCCCTCCTGCTCCCTGGCTAAATGACGCATTGCGTGCTAATAGAACCATCCTTCGGGACCCTATCCCCCCCCTCAAACCTCCTTCAGACTATCGCTCCTGATATTCTACCGTTTCTCACCCATTTCATCAACACTTCTCTAACTTCTGGTCACTTTCCAAACAGTCTCAAGGAGGCAAGAGTAAACCCTCTCCTAAAGAAACCCACTCTCAACCCGTCTGATGTTAGAAACTACAGGCCTGTCTCTCTCCTCCCGTTCCTGTCTAAAACACTTGAATGCGCTGTCTTTAAACAACTCTCCTGTTATCTCCATCAGAACAACCTTCTGGATCCGCACCTGTCTGGTTTCAAGGCAGGTTACTCAACAGAAACTGCCCTCCTTGCTGTCTCTGAGAAACTGCACACTGCTAAAGCAGCATCCCTCTCCTCTGTCATCATCCTTCTGGACCTTTCTGCTGCATTCGACACAGTGAATCATCAGATCCTCCTTCGCACTCTCCAAGAACTTGGAGTTTCAGGCTCTGCACTTTCCCTCCTCACCTCAAAGACCGCACCTACAGGGTAACTTGGAGAGGGTCCGAGTCCAACCCTTGTCAATTAACTACAGGGGTCCCTCAGGGCTCTGTTCTTGGTCCCCTCCTCTTCTCCTTGTACACAAACTTGCTCGGATCTGTCATTAGTCCGCATGGTTTTTCATACCACTGCTACGCTGACGACACCCAACTAATTCTTTCCTTTCCCCGCTCAGAGACCCAGGTCGTCGCACGCATCTCTGCTTGCCTAGCAGACATCTCTCGGTGGATGTCTGCTCCCCACCTCAAGCTCAACCTTGACAAGACTGAACTGCTTTTCCTTCCAGGAAAAGATTGTCCCAATCTTGACCTAACAATCAACATCGGCCCCTCTGTTGTTTCCCCGACTCAGACTGCAAGGAATCTGGGTGTGACCCTAGATAACAAACTGTCCTTCACTGAAAACATCGCTGCTACAACCCGCTGCTGCAGATACACGCTTTACAACATCAGGAGGATACGTCCCCAGCTGACCCAGAAAGCGACGCAGGTTCTGGTACAGGCTCTCGTCATCTCACGCCTAGACTACTGCAACTCCCTCCTGGCTGGTCTACCTGCATGTGCCATCCGACCTCTGCAGCTCATCCAGAATGCAGCGGCTCGTTTGGTCTTCAACCTTCCTAAATTCTCCCACACCACACCGCTCCTCTTCTCCCTTCACTGGCTTCCGGTAACTGCTAGAATCCACTTCAAGACACTGGTACTTGCATACCTTGCTGTGAATGGATCTGGCCCTTCCTACATCCAGGACATGGTTAAACCATACACCCCAGCACGTGCACTCCGCTCTGCATCAGCCAAACGGCTCGCTGCACACGCACTGCGAGGGGGACCCAAGTTCCCATCAGCAAAAACACGTGGGTTTGCTATCCTGGCTCCAAAATGGTGGAATGAGCTCCCCATTGAAATCAGGACAGCAGATAGCTTGCACATCTTCCGGGGGAGACTGAAAACTCATCTCTTTCGACTCCACTTCGATCGATAGAATTACTAACAAAGAATTGCTAACAAAGCACTTATATACTAATAAAGGGCTGGCTTATATAAAACCAGTTGAGTAGCACTTTAAATGTTTTAGCTCTATGAAACCTGATGTACTTATATGATTCTGTTTTCTTCAAGTTTGTATCTTGTTGGTCGAACACACTTATTGTAAGTCGTTTTGGAAAAAAGCGTCAGCTAAATGCAATGTTATATATATTTTATATATATTTTATATTTATATATATGAGATCAGATAACAAAACAAGAAATCAAATAGCAGGATACGGGACATACTGTAAGTGCACTGGAGATAACCTGACGAGCACTTTGCTTTTGAAACTATAAGATTTACACCTGTGTTCTAACATGTCTTTTTTATATAAAACAATACACAATGGTATACAAATCTGAAATTCTCAACTTCTACAGTACACTTCCTTGTGGTTCTGTTTTGTGCCAGCCGCAGCACCTTTTGAGTGTGTCATCGTGGCTTCATAAGCTTTATGTCTATCTTGCTATTGCTTTATCATCCACAGGGTTTCACTTAGTGACCATTAATAAACTACCGCTTGAATGACACAAAACCAATGTTTGGTTAAAATTATGCTAAACTAATATATGATACATTTCTTATTTATCACACCAGTTTGATCACTTATGTGCCAAGAATCTAACAGAGAGTGGAAGGTCTACGTAGCATCTTGTATGTCCCAACCTACAAAACCAAAGGATAATGTGTGGGGGAGAACCAGCGAGAGAGTGAGACAAAGAAAGAAAGGCATTTGGATAGAGCTGATGCACCCAGTCGAACAAATAAAAACTCTACTTGCCAGGAGCTGAAGGGAGACTGAAACACCTGCAGCAGCCTGAGTCGATGCTGTAGAGCTCAGGGTTGTCTGTCTGTTCCTCCTTATTTTGGAATAAAATTAATTTGTTAGATGGATACACATTATACAAATGTACGCTGTTTCCATTGTACTGTAAAAAAACTGCAAAAAGTCCAAAAGTGTCTCCACACAGTGCAGTGAATGTAACACTGTAGATTGTCCAGTAGGGGGCGCAGCTGAATCATTTCTGTGTCAGGATCTAGAAATACTTTCTTAGAAATATTGTATTGCCATTACACACGATCTTATGAATTATCTTTACTTTTTGACAGTGATAATGATAAATACGGGTTGTCACAAACTGGCTCATAATTATGTGAGGGAGAACACACAGTGTGTTAATGTGTTAAATGTTTTAATTAAGTAAATTATTAAATTATAAAACAGGGTTAACATTTCTGAAGAAAGACATAATGAAACAATGAAAAAAACCTGAAGCCATCACAATTTAGCGAAGTCATTTCTTATTTCTTTGTCATAATAAACATCTGGCCTCTCTCACATTAGATCACTATTTAATAAAGCATAAATAATCCAATTATAGCATGCATTTGCAAAAAAAATAAGGGAAAAAATAAAATGGGAAATACACCAGATTGTTTTACATTTTTTCAGACATTTGTAATATTTTCAACTGAACTCCAATCTGGCATTTTACAGGCTCTCTCATAGTTACTCTTTAGGCAAGGCAAGGCAAGGCTGTCACGATTCTTATGTCATATGATGTCACGGTTTTAGTTTGGTGTGTCTGGTAATGGGTTTTTGCTGTTCTGTTTTCCTCCTTGTATATTATCTGGTCCTTCTCCGTCGTAATTTTCCTTGTGTCTGATTGTGACCTGTACCCCTTGTGTGTCTCCTGTGCTCATCATCACCAGCACTGCCCCTGCTTGTTTTCACCTGTGTCTTGTTGTCATGTGTTTAAATTCCCCTGTCTCCCAGTGTTCAGTGTCAGTTCGTCTTGTCTCTTGCCATGGTCAGGTCTATGCTCTCTTTGTGCTTTTGTAAAGTTTTGTTCCTCACTACGTGAGCGCTTTCATTTTGTTCTCAATTTTTGTCATCTCAGCTAGAGATTCGATAGTGACCATTTTTTGTTCATCTTGCTGTTTCTGGAAAATAAAGTATCTTACCAATACTTTACCTCTGTCTCCCGGGTCGTGCAATTGGGTCCTACATCCTGAGTGTCTGAGTTCATAACAAAGGCAAGGCAAGGAATGAAAGACATTGAGACAAAGGCATTTAAAAACAGTCATTAAAAAGAAAAGATAATAAAAGTACATGAATAAAAAGTACATGAATAACAAGTTACAGTTTAGTTTAAGATGTGAATAGTTCACACAGAAGTTCCACTTTACTGATGAACACAACGGCTCAGTTTCAATTAAAAGCAGCGACAAAAAGATAAGTCTTCAGCCTGGATTTAAAAGTAGTGAGTTGCAGTGGACCTGCAGGTTTCTGGGAGTTTGTTCCAGATTTTTGGAGCATAATAACTGAACCATGTTTAGTTCTGAATCTGGGGACAGAAAGCTGACCAGTCCCTGAAGACCTGAGAGATCTGGATGGTTCATAATTTAGCAGGAGGTCAGAAATGTATTTTGGGCCTAAACCATTCGGTGCTTTATAAACCAGCAGCAGTATTTTGAAATCTATTATTTGACACACAGGAAGCCAGTGTAAAGACTTCAGAACAGGAGTGATGTGATCCAATTTCTTAGTGTTAGTGAGGACTCGAGCAGCGGCGTTCTGAATCAGCTGCAGCTTTCTAATAGCCAAAATGGTTAAACAGCTCCATAATTGAGGGCATAGATTCCTGTGGTTTTGACACATATAGCAAAATGTCATCCGCATATAATGACAGTTGATGTTTCTGCCCTTTAATGGAGACAGGTGATATTCCGGGATGCCGCCGTATACTTGTGGCTAGTGGCTCTATGGCTAAAGCAAATAAAAAAGGTGAGAGCGGATCTCCCTGTCTAGTGCCACGATATAGTGGGAACTGGGAGGAGATATTCTGGTTAGTGATCACACTAGCTGTGGGATGAGCATACAAAATCCGTATCCAGTCAATGAACATCTTCCCAAAACCAAATGTCTCTAGGGTCAAATACATATATGGCCACTCGACCTGGTCAAAGGCCTTCTGAGCGTCCACTGAAATCACAACTATCTCTGTATTGTGCTCAGCATAGTATGTTAAATAGGCGTCGTAGGTTGAAATAAATATGCCTATTGGGAATAAAGCCTGTTTGATCGGGGAGTACAATTGTCTGGATATAAAGCTTCAATCGGTTAGCTAGAATTTTGCTAATCAACTTTGTTTCATTAGGGATCAGTGACACAGGTCTGTAAGATGAGGCTTCCAGCTCATTCCGGCCCTTTTTCAAGATCAATTAAATATTTGCATTATAGAGCGTTTGAGGCAGTCGGCCATTTGACGCTGCATGTTTAAACATACGCAGCAGCAGTGGGGATAGTTCCTTAGAGAAGCACTTGTAAAATTCTATAGTGAATCCAGCCAGGTGCCTTATTATTTGGAGATTCACTAATTGCTTTTATTATCTCTTCCATAGAGATGTCTTTGTCTAGATCCGCTATTGCTTCACCGTTGAGATGAGGCAAGTTCAGCTCAGAGAGAAATGACTTATTTGCATCTGTATCCCAATTACCATTGGACTTACACAGATTTGAATAGAATTCCATGAAACGTGCATTTATTTCTTTAGGGTCAGTGAGGACCGTGCCCATGTCTGATTTTATTCTCAGAATTGCCCGGGAGGCTTGTGCCTGTCTCAGATGTCGTGCCAGCAATTTCTGAGGTTTGTCTCCTAATTCAAATTGCGTCTTTTTAACTCTGTTCATCTGTTTACTAACCTGAGTGGATACAATTGTGTTATATTCATCTCTTTGGGAAACTATAGAGTTTAATGTGTCGGGGTCTCCGGAGGCTCTGTATGAACGTTCTAGCTGAGACACACTTTCATCCAGCTCCACTAACCTCCTTTCTCTTTGTTTTCTCCTACCTACTACATAGGATATGATGCTGCCCCTAAGCACTGCTTTAATGGATTCCCATAATACTGAATCATCCACATCACCTGTATCGTTTGTAGCTATAATATCAGGCAGCCTGACCGACATATTTTAGAAAACTTTTCTCTTTTAAAATTGTGTTGTCGAATCTCCAGGTGTGTTCGCTTTTATGGTTGTTAAATCTGATATCGAGTGACATGGGAGCATCACTGATCAAGATGTTGTGGTATTGTGTAGTCGCTACACTAGAGATCAGCTTAGTATCCAACAACATGAAGTCAATCCTTGAATAGGATTAAGTAGGGTTAAGTAGCCTCCAAATATCAACTAAATGTAGGTTATGCATAGTATCTTTTAACTCCTCGCTAGGTTTACTGTTCACGGACGACCTTTGGGATTGCTTATCTAGCAAAGAGTCCAAGACGCAATTAAAGTTCCCTCCCATTATAATGTTTGTGTTGCCAACATCTGGAATTCCATTCAAAACTGTCTGAAAAAATACAGGGTCGTCAAAGTTTGGACCATAAACATTAATCAACGTGACGGGGGCAGAGTTGAGTGTGCCTGATACAATTATAAATCTGCCATTTGGATCACTGACTGTACACCTATGTTCAAGCGAAACATTTTTCTTAATGATAATGGCTACCCCTCTAGCTCTGGCACCGTAGTTTTACTGGTATATTCGTGGTCCCCATCCCATACGTAGTTTGTCTTTAGCCGTATTCTTAATGTGCGTCTCTTGAAGATACATAACATCAGCTTTCAAACGTTTCAAGTGTGCCATTATCTTCCCTCTCTTAACAGGGTGATTCAAACCTCTTACGTCCCAGCTTACTATCCTTGTGATATCACCATTATTCAATGACATGACACATCCCCATGCTTATGTAATAACTTATTGTGAGAACATGTAACCAATTGTAATGCAAAGAAGAAAAAACACAAACCGCCATTAAATTGCAAAAACCTAGTATATGAACTGCCGCTGATGAACAATACAAACCAAACACTGCGCTGTCCTCCGGGTCCCTCTGCCTCCCACTCCCCTCTGAGAACTAACACCCCCAAATCCAAACTTCCTGAGCTCGTAAAATACCATAATAGAACACGTACATGTCCGCTTCCTCCTCACCTGCAGAGAGTAATCAAATGCGTCTCAGCTTTAAAGTTAACTGTCATCGTTGTCCTTAATCCTGTTTAGCTGGTCTAACGTGACACTTGCTTGTCATCCAGAAACTTCTCGGCATCCTTCGGGTTGTTAAACGTGCGCTTATCTTCGCCGACTGAGACAACGAATGTAGCCGGGTGACGGAACCCGCATCTCAACCCCGCGGACCTGCACCTGGTCCTGGTGTTGTCGAACTGCTGCCGTTGTTTCATCACTGCTGGGCCCAGGTCCGGGAAAATAAAGATGCGTGCTCCCTCATGTTGTAAAGAGAAATTATGTGAGGAAAGTCTCAGTATCAGCTCCTTTACTGAGTCATAATGGATGCGGGCGATCAGTTGACGAGGGCCATCTGTTGCTGCTGCCCGTACACGGACCCTGTGTGCGCGGTCCACCTTAACAGGTTTATTGTCGAAGTTATCTTCCCCCAGTAGTGCTGGTATACATTTTGAAACAAAGTCTGTTGGGTTGCCCTTTTCCATGCCTTCCTTAACAACTATTATCCGAATGTTTTGTCGTCGAGAGCGAGAGACGATGTCGTCCACCCGCCCGTTGAGCTGGCTTCCTCAGCCCATCTTGAGCACTGGTCTTCCAAAGCTTTGATTCAGGTCTCGTGTTCGTTCAGTCCACCTTCGGTAGAAATTACTCTGTTCTACCTCGCCCAGTGACTGTTTCAGACCAGCTATGGAGGCATTGAGCAACTCGAACTTCGAGTCTACATTTTGATTTAGCTGATTGATAACTGCCATGATGTCTGTCCTCGTCGGAGCCTCGTCCTGATCGCTGCTAGCATCCAGCCTGATGCTAGCGCTAGCCTCGTCGCTAATTTCATCTGTGTCGTAGTTTGTTTCTCGGTACTTTTGCTCTTCTGCAGTTTCCCCATGTCTCTGTTACGCTTCAACATTTTATACTGCCGACTTTTGCAGGCCTCTCACGAAGAAATTTATTGTTAAATTATATATTTTTCTGAGGAGGAAGCGGAGCTTCTCAAAAACGTGACTACTCAATATACAGCCAAACCGGAAGTCTTAGTAACTGTTTTAATGTGACTGTTGAAACTCAGGTCAGAGTCCATGACTACACGGCTTTATCTGTTGTTTTGAACATTGCAGACTGAAGCTCAGCGCTAACTTTTATACGTTCTGCCTTGGCTCCAAAAACCATTACCTCAGTTTTATCTTTGTTTAATTGGAGAAAGTTCTGACACATCCAGTCATTGATTTGTTCAATGCACTTACTCAGTGTTTTAACTGGAGGATAGTCTCCTGGTGAAATGGTTATGTAAATGTGTGTGTCATCCGCATAGCTATGGTAACTTATTTTGTTGTTTTTCATTATCTGAGCCAGTGGTAGCATGTTTAGAATTTAGAGTTCATTCTAAATGTCCAATGTGAAAAGCCAACTTCATCGGTGTGCAAATTGACACAATGGAAACTTGTGGGAGGAGATCTAAAGCCACACACACACACACACACACACACACACACACACACACACACACACACACACACACACACACACACACACACACACACACACACACACACACACACACACACACACACACACACACACAGTGAGTCACGTCCTTACAACGCGAGTGATACATGATGTGTTTCATGTTAGAAATAGAACATATCTATCACTTGTGACTCCTCTGGAGGACGTATCAGGTGGGAGGCTAAACGTCAAGTAGATGATTTTCAAGGGCGACCTTGAACCTGAATTACGAATGTTAAAAGGAAATTGTGCTGCAATTATTCAGTAGCTGATGGTCGTTTTTGGTTTTCATTTGAGACTGAAAATGCTCCGTAAATATTTACAGTGTGTAATGTATACTGTCATTGTACAACTATAGACCAAAGTGTGCGCATATAATGTTGTCATTTTCAGTGGTGTAACTGGCAAGAAGAAGAAGAAGAAGAGGAAAAGGTCTACTTCTGGTTTGTATTATCTTACATCCAGGGGCCTCCTCCAGGTCTTCAGGGGTTCAGGGAAAGAAGGGAAGTGATGTAAGGAAAAGTGATAAAACTGTGGTGATTTCTTCTGTTGTGTCAAACTGTTTTCTTTCCTGCTCGCTTCATTGCACTTCCTCGCTGATCTGCAAACAGGGAAGCAGATTACTTTACACTGTTGCAATCATATACCGGGGCCCAGAGAAATGGAAACTCCAGATCACACATTTGTCATGTTGGCAAACTTTAAATCTGAATCTTACTTTCATAATAAGTCATTTTGAATAGCATCATACAGTACAATTCAGTGCCACAATAATAAAAGATAGTTTTCTTTGAAAACTGTTGATGAAAACATTCTTCTGAGGTAGAGGCGAGCTTGGGCCTCTGCTTTGTTGCAAACTTAAAGAAAACAACTTTAATTTAAGTCCCAGTCTTTAAACTGTTTTTTTGTCCAAGCGAATTAACCAGAAGTACAGTACATACTAATCCCTGCCACTAATCTTACAATAAAAGTAATCTAGATTTAGTTCTCATACTTTTAGTCAGCCACTGATTTATACTTTCAGTTCAGACTCAAAAAGAAATTATGAATATATTTGAGACTTACATTAGACAGTATCTTAAAACAAGTTGGTCTTTACGTCAACTCTAATGTCTTACATGTCTGAGTTTCTATTAGTTATTAGTTAGGGCTGAGGTCGTCAGTGGTTTAACACATTCGTGTGAATTTGATTATTTCTAAAGGTTAAACTTTGATAATCTGTTCACTGGTTTCTCATGTGATACTTTTCTGGTTCATTTGATTGTTAGCTAAGCACTTTTGGGGTTTTGACTGTTGATTACACGAACAAGCAGTCTGAAAACTTAAAACTTAAAAAAAGTCGATTAATAAAGAAGATACATTATATAGGATACCAAATAACTGATTCAATATTGATCAATAATGAAAATAGGTTCTCTGTAATGGATGAACTGCTTCAAAAAGTACAATAGTCTGTTACTGTATTTTTCAAGAACAAACTGACATCAAAGGCCGCTTTGAATGCAGCGAGAACTGCACTTAAATCTGAAAAAATATGAAGTAAATTCAAAATGTTCGGTTATTGATTAAATCCAGTAGAAGCGTCAGTTTGACCACCTGTGTTTCATACTGTTAATGTGATTTCTCTGTATTTGCTGCAGACACAATCCCAGCAGCTGATAGGTAATCGCTCGATCCCTTCTGCTGCCCACTTTCATTTAGTTGGGATCATGTGTATTACCCAGTATTCAGTCGGAGCTGCATGCAGGTGGTCTGTGTGTTTGTGAGATTACGGCTGGTGTGTTATTGTTTTTAGAGAGATAGCCAGGCATGAGTGTGCTGCTGAAACGTCTCTGCCAACGCATGTCCTGTCCTCCAAACCAAACCCCCCCCCCCCCCCCCCCCCTGGAGACTTCCTACACCGATAATGAGGAGATAAAGGCAGCTCATGTTTTCACGTTTCACACACTGAGGCCCAACACATACAGCTTTAAAGAAACAAGCAGGCACACACACTTTGTTTTCTTCTTACCGTTTCCCCTCCTCACTTTATCCTTGGCTGCTAAAGTACTTGTTTTTCCTCTGTTTAACACGACTACTTATTTGAACTCATAACAGAACAATCTTGGAGCAGAGCTGTTCATTGTTTCTGCAGGGAGGGCCGGGTGGAGGCGGATAAGTTACAATTAGAGTCCAGGAACATTTTGGACAGATTAAAGACAGATGGGACAAAGGAAGAACAGAGAGAATGTGCTTTAGAAAACAAAAGCAAAAACAGAAAGCGCTACATCCTCTCCTGTTATGAAACGAAGAATTTGACAGGAAGCATTGCATTGAGGTGTTTCTCAAATGTCCAAATACAAAAACTTAAAAGCAAACTGGAAGCTGGAAGTGAAGTGTGTGTCCTGTTTCTGTTTTAAATCAATGACAGTGAAACCATTTAAAATGCATTTTTATATAAACTCCAATAAAGCAGAATACAATCTTCTCCAACAATATACATCAACCATCAAACTTTATACATCCATCTGAAATATTTACACACGTGTTATCTAAAATGGTTTGCTCCGTAGCATAGCAAATACTGTTGCTGTTATAAATCCTATTTCATTCTTATATATAGACTAGATCCTTGTCAAAATGACATCAAACATGTTTGCTAAGTAAATATAATAATCATATATAAATGGATCTTGTAAAAAGGTGGAAGTGTAAACAAACATATGGCCTAATAGGAAACAGCTACATGTCCTATATAACTTATTTATGAAAAGTTTCCAAATGAAACAAGGATACATTTAGCTCCTAAAAAAGGCTGCATGGCCTCCAGGAGTTTACCGAGCGGTGTCAGCGCCCCTGCTGCGTGTCGCAGCCCAGGACCTCCAGACGCAGGGCGATATCGTTGATCCAGCCGCGCGGGTGGAGGCGGAGGTAACGGCCAAACAGAGGAGGATCAAAAACATTTAGAGCTTCCTCTTCGAATTCGCTGTTCCCGGTGAATATCTGAGGAAATAAAGAAAAAAGAAAATGGAGGTAGATACAACTTAAAGTGAAGACCATGTTTCACATCACACACTTCAATAGGATTCCTTTGGTGGGTTGTCCGCTCCACGAGACAGTGAGGGAAACTATGATCAGTAAACTGTCTGTGTACCTTTTCTCTCTGGGAGCTCTCCTCCAGCACACTGCTCCAGGAACGTTCATCATGACTGACGGTGACTGAGAACTCTGTCACCATCATTTTGGTCATAATTGATCGCGCTCCTTGCGTTAGGACCCCTGTGATTCGTTTTACCTTCCCCAAGTCAACCTGCAACCACTCGTGGGGGTTGTTGTTCTGGAGGGAAAAGGGCAGAGGAGATGTATGTAGATGTCAGCAAGGAAAGTAATGAAAAAAAGCTTGATTCAGATTAAAAGATTGTCCGGACAAAGTAAACAGCGACACAATAACACAGTTTCAGATATACATCTACTTACGTACTTTGCTAACAGCATACTAAAAGTATGTTTACCGTGAGCATACCAAATAAATCAAGATCACAAATAGCAAATATCTTGGTCAAAGCATCCACAAGATAATGTACCTTCATCCAAATCCAATTTTTCAAAACAGATAGCAAGTATGTCTTGCATCTATGTCACAGAGCGTAGATGGTGTCTTCCAGCATTTCCAGATGTAAACATGTACATAGATTAGACTGACGCAAGTTCAAAAACGACCTTTTAAATACGGAGTTGCCAGATGGACAATACAGGCCAACCAACCCTGGCATAGAGGGAGCAATGGGGACCTTAAGATTTGTAAGGAACTTTAATGCTCCATGGTAAATATGATCTAAAGTCACTGAGAAGACTCATGCATGTATAACATATTATTGTTGTCAAACTCCTTTTGCATGGCAAGAGAATCAGAACTGCACAAAGGAAATGTGAATATGAAGTCATGTGACAGTGAATTCAAAACCAATCAAATCATTAGGATTGTTCTTAACAGAAAGAAACAGCTACCAGCGGTTGAATGAAGTGCATGATAAAGGAACGAGAAACAGAAACCAGATGTCGGGATGGCCGAAGGGAACACCACACCACTTCCTCTCCCATATTACTGTTAGGAAACTTAACAACTTGGAAAGTGTTTCTGGCAGTGCCCTATTTTTCCAACCACAGCAAAACCACAAACGTTGACCTCATTTCCCCCCCCATTTTAAATAATTGAATCACCAATAAGGAAACTGTTGCTGGTGTTGCAGCGAGCTCCAGGCTGTGTTGGTACACTTTGACATCAGTGCTGGATGTGTTTACAGTTCTGAAAGAGCCCACTATTGATCCTATCTATCATGTTATTTTAAATAATTATTCATAAAGGTAATCTCCTTGAGACACAGGGTCACATTCTCAAGAGACCTGGTCAAGACATGGCAGACAGGAAGACTTTCAACTAGTAAGTTATACATGTTGTTTCCCCCTGCTGTCAGTCTTCATGATAAGCTAACTGTTTCCTGGTTGGACATTCATATTTATCAGACAGATATGAAATCAATCTTTCTCTTGGCAAGAAAGCTATTCATTTGCAAGTACTGGTAAGATATTTTTAGATTCCTCTCAGTCAGTCTCCACTGACAGCATTGTTTGGAATTGTTGCTAAAGACGCTCAACTTCCAAAATACAAATGAAATGCTATTTTGTTTGCATCTTTGATAACTCGACGACTAATTCTTATTAAATGGAAGGATGAATCACCACCCACCCATACTCAGTGGATAAGAGATCTGTTGCAGTTTTTGCATCTAGAGAAAATCCGGTCCACTCTGAAGGGATCTCCGGATAGATTTTACAAGACCTGGCAGCCATTGATCAAACACGTAGAGAAGTGCAAGCTGGACTGAACTCTTTGAAGATGATTGAGTATAGATTTGAGTGTTGCTGAAATCTGGGCTACTACAATTTGTAAAGCAATGATGTAGGTGTTGTATATATTTTGTCTTTTTGTTTGTCGTTTTATTTAAAATGTTTGTGTGTCTATTATGAGAACGTGTATACTTATCTCATTTACTCCGTTTTTTTATTTTATTTATATTTTTTATTTGTTTTCTTTCATGCTGAGGTGGGGGGTATATTGATCTGCTTTGTGGCAGTCTGGTTTAAATGTGCACTGTTGCATCTACAGTATGTATTTGACTGCTCAATGTCATTCTGTATAATTTTTCTTTATAATGAAAACTTTAAAAAAAAAAGTGTTAAAAAAAAAAGAAGCTATTCAGCGTTTTTTCTTAAATGTCAAAAGTCCTTTAGCTTACTCTATCACTCGGGGTGTAAATGACATGGCATTGGGTCAGTATGTGTGTTTTTGTTCACCTTTGGCCTCCAGGCGTTGGCGCTGCCTTCCTGGTGGAGCCGGGCGAGGCTGGGTCTCCAGCTGCGCAGCAGAGAGGAATAAAATGAGGAAGCTCTAAAGTTGGAGTCAGGAATCAGTCCCCTCTGGAGCCCGAGAGGGAGGGAGCAGCCTGATCACAAACACACACAGATGAGTCATTCTCAACACTTAAATAAAGTCAAATGAACTCCATTAATTTCTGCTGCTGTGAGAGCAACTCACTGTTGAGATCACAGCCCAGCAGCTCCAGGCGGAGAGCAGGCTTTTGCTCATAGTTTACAGGCTGAATCCTGACATAGCGAGCCACAAATGGGGGAATGAAGGGGTTGTTTTTCACCGTGGAGCTGTCCATGTTGCCATAAAATAGCTAAAAACAACAATTAATCCATTAACATAAACAATTGACTGCCTTGACTTTATATATTAGAAAATGAAAAGCATGATATCATGGTTATGCAGCTGCTCAAATGGTCCCTTGCTGAACAGAAATATTTTTTTAATTGCACAATATGTATTTCTCGGCAACAATGTGTCTCTCAATCCGGAGTTTAGTGCCATTGCTGTTATTGCAGTCAGCTACTCCTCCTTAAGACTCATCGTTTATCACCCAAATGATGCAAAGAGGTCTCTTCCCCTCCACAATTATTTATTTCTCTTGGTTAAAAAATTGTGGCTAAGATTTGGTATAATGGAAGCTAACAAATCAATAAAATGTCATGGGTTGAGTCCTTTTTCAAAATCTTAACTTTTAACGTTTGTCTACCTGGTTTGATTTTCATGGATCAATGAAAATAAATAAATCTACCATAAATCTTGTTTGCAAAGGCTAGGCAAGATAAAGTGTTTCAAGATCTTCCCTGAGTCAAGCAGGGGGAAGGCGTTTTTTTGTATTCACTTCAGCCTAATTTCAAAATGCTAAAAAAGGAGAAAGGGTTAAACAGCAGAGAACGTACTTTGTTCTGTTTGGTTCTGTTTCCTCTGTAAGTGGTCCAAGTCTCCTGGTCGAGGCTGTAGGAGACGTTGAAGAGTGCGATGTATTTGTCTCTCAGTTTGGAGCTGACTCCCTGCGTCTGCACACCGTGAAGCAGAGTGGGCCTCAGCAGGTCAACCTAATAACACACACATTTCACTGTGTTACTGTTTCACACATGGACATTACACAGAGGATATTCAATTAGGATGTAGCATCACAGAATACTAAATGTCACGTTTAACTGTTACCTGTATCCATGACATTTGGTTTCTTCCTATCCAAGCGTTGATATAACCCGACTGCTCCAGCCTCGCCAGCCTCGGCTCCCAGTCACCTGGACACATGTAAAGATGTTTTATTATCCAACTCAAGTGTGTGTTATCTACAGGGTTTCTGATTGAATTAAGTTGGTGTTTTCTCAGGTGCAGATATTGACACATGAACAGGGTCTCCTTTGTGTATTTGACCTTTAATATAAAAAAGGCAGTATTATATTACCTATGTGATCTGACGCTGTAATCTGGGAATCTTCAATCCTTCCAGATTTCATCCCCAGAGGGGAGACACATCCTGCATGTCAGTGCGAGAAAGGTTCCAGCTTAAAACATGTATTCCCAAAATTCATTTCAATGAGAGTATTTATGGAAAAGTAAACAACCGCTTCCTGGATACAAGTTTCAACCAGTGTTACAGTACTAAAATAAACATTGTCTATTTGGACAAGTTTACCTCAGATCTTCGACTTAGCAATATAGGAAATCCTCATTACACAATAGCAATTTACAGAAAGGAAATGTGTAGAAAGCTACTCAGATCATTCATACAATGTGATATAACAATTCAAAGTGCAGTAAGAGTAAGAGTGTGGGCAAAACATACGACTGTGAGCAATAACAGTATCAAGTGTCTCCTATCAAGCTGGACTGAACTGGTGAGTTGGAGAAGGTAAAGGTTAGACTGATTGGTTGTCCTTAACAAAAAGTCAGGGGCACATCTAAATCAATTGATTTACTACGGTACATCTTCGGCTCAGACCTACGTGGATCATAGACCAGGAGTTGGGCCCTCATGCCGGCCAGCTGGTGATCTCCTATAGTGCACTCCACCAGCCACGTGCCAACTGTGGGGGGTCTCATCTCCACCGTGCCAAACACTCCTGGTGATGAACAGCAATACATGGAAAAATCAGAGTCAAGAATATTGTTCAAATAAGCTAATAACTTAAATAGAAATAAGAAAGTGATGGCTGCTTTTTAATGTTTTTAAAAGTTTCTAAATATATATCAAGTACATAAATATGAACGTGTGTGTGTGTGTGTGTGTGTGTGTGTGTGTGTGTGTGTGTGTGTTTACCAGGGAAGAGGTTGTAGACCCCCATACGGTGTTCCTCCTTTGTGTGAACAGTGAAAGGCAAACCATGAAATTGCACAGCGTGGAATTCTCCGTCACTTCCCACATTGAGCAGGTGCCACCTGACGCGCTGCCGCTGGGCGATCAAGAGACCAGGAAGTGTCTCCGCCACATAACCATTTATTGCTAAGGAGAAACATAGGCATTACTTATAAGAAAAAAAGAAAAAAAAAGGGAGGCTACAGAAAGCTCATTATAACATAACACCAACACTAAACCTTATTTTCCTCACATGCAAACTTGTTGCTGATGTGGTACCAGGGGTCCTCAGTGTTGGCCTGACAGGGGGGGGCACAGTGCTGCCGCAGGCTCTCTTCCAGGTACCAGCTTTTAGTTTCATCAAAGGTTTGGAAGAGGAGAGCGAACTCCTGGACGTCCCGCTGCGTGTTCTGACGAGTCCGGAGAATTCCAGACTTACAGATCACCAGCGGACCAATCAGACCCGAATGAAGGTCCCTCTCCTGGAGCAAAGTAAAGCAATACTTGTTTTCTCTTGATCAAATGTCTATAAAATACGTTTTTGAGTCAATTTAAAAAGAAGTCAATTTCTGATAAGATTAAATACAAATGAATACACATTACATGTTGATTAACCATGGAAGATAAGGTTAAACAGTTTAAAGTTAAAGAGTCATCAGACCTTGTCCACAGTGGAGTAGTAAGCCCCCGTCTTGCAGTCAAATTCATCGTCGGTGGGTCCATGCTTCCTGGTTATCTTCCAGTTATAGGTCCGTGCCTCCCCAGGGGCCACAGGCTCTCCTGGGATCCCGGGGGGAGCCGAGGAGGCGGGGCTTTGGCCCATGCCGGCCCCCTGGCTGCGGTCATAGACCCCCTGAAGGTGGAAGGAGTAAGGCCTGGATGCCTTGTTCTTAAAGATCACCTGCAATAAGACAGAGGGCAAAAGTTGAGTCACCAAGCACAAATAAAAAGTGAGGATTTTGCAGCATCAATTTATGTTTCATAATTGTTGGAATTTGTTTTTATGTTTCATAAAAGAAAAAGAAAAACGGTGGAAAAGAAAAAAAAAAGCTGTTTAATATTTTAATTGTATTGGCAACAGTATCACTCACAGTGAGGAGTTCATTCATCTCGGCTCTGATGAAAGGTCCCATGATTCCCAGGTGTTCGTGGGCCTCTCCTCTGCCTACAGGTTGGAGGAAGTCGATATCGCTGTAGGCTCTGAACACCACCTTCTTGTACTCTGGCAGGAACTTCCTCATCCCTCGACGCATCTCTCTAGAGAGGAGCTGAGTCAATAACGTTGATTGCCCTAAACCTAGTTGTCACAATCCTTGACATTGCTATCAAAAAACCAAAGCATTCACCACCTACATTAGCATGCTAACGTACCAACATTTGCTGTTGCTTCTAAACATGTAGATTTAGAGGGTTTTTTCACTCTAACGTTTTCAAAATAAAAAATGATACATCAAAAACATTTAGCATTATAGTGTAATAAGGAGAGAAGAGGAGAACAAGTTAAACATAAAGAAAATGTTCTCGGAAAATGTGTAAATTGCTTATTTTTCTTTCTTGCTGAGAGTTGGTTGATAGGATTGAAATATCTGTTGATTTGAGGATTTGTGTTTCATTATCTATAGCCATTGATCTCACTATGTTTGTTTTCCCATAGTAGCCGTTTTCTCTTAACATCGTGAGTGTTGTCACAGACCCAGCTCGTGATACTGGAAAAGTAGGGGATTTCAACAGTGGGCTATTGGCTCATTCGCCATTGTGTCACCTCATTCTGCCATAAATAGGGACTCAAAATATGTATTTGAATGAAAGCTGTCAGACAGGTGCTGACTAGGGATGCTCCGATTGCCAGAATCAGTATCGGCCGATACCGATCGGGGCCTATGGGGATCTTCCATTTAAAGTGATGTTTAAAACTCAGTTAATGGGGCTCATTCACTGGCGCTTCCACAAACAACAACCAACATAATTATTACATTCAAATGTACATTATTCAAGTTTACAGTAACTTTGGATAATAACACGGGAGAAATTCTCTCTCTCTCTCTCTCTCTGGAAAAATGATTTCCACAAAGGTCCAGCATGGAAACCTGGATGAGCTATTATTCCTACGTGGGTTTGATGAGCTGATGGGGCTTCCTGATGCCGTAGTCCCAGCTGATCTCCTCTGCTGCAATGTAGTAGTGGCGAAGTTTGGGCTGTCCGGAGCGCAGGTCCATGTTATCTGTGGCAGATGAATCTAAAGTGCCATTCACCTAAAATAAAAAAATGTAGCATTTGTTGTGGAAGAGGGAGAAAGCGTTTTACATTTGTGAAACGCATGGAATAATATAAACTTAATAAATGTAGAATATACGGAAAAGTTGGCTACCTCTTGGCTGTAGTCGTCATACTCGAGGGACAGATTGATCATGTTTTGATCAGCAGTGTGGTTGTAATCCAGATCCAGCAGATCTGATGTAAGTCTCTCACGTTCAGCCTTAACGTGGTTTTGTGGTATTAGGTTTTGATGCATTTCTTCTGAAAGGCTTAGCTCTAAAGGGGAGATCTTCACGTTCAGCTGTGGATTGCTTTTCAGGAAGATATCGTTACTCTCTTCGAGATCTTCCTTCGTCCCGTTACTCATGCTTGGGGTTTCACTTTTTTCCTCTGCTTTTACCTTGACTAGAGCGTCAGTCGTATTTTGCACTTCCTCTCCGATCTCTATCCCAGTTGCCCCGTCTTCTGAAGAACCAGAACTGATATCTACATCCGTCCAGTTTCCCTCTGCATTTCTTTTAAACCTGCTGCCGCGTCCTTCAGCTTCAGTTTCATTCTGAGAAACGATCCAGTCCCCGTCTCTTTCCAATTCCTCCAAAACATCCTGTGGGATTCCCTCTGACACCGTGTCAGGATTTTGGGCTTCAGCAGATGATACTATCACTTTCTTCAGCTGACATTCATTATCAGTCGTGACATTTTGACTTGAAGTGTTCACTGATTGAGTATTGTTACTAGCAAGAGGATTCCTACACACTCGAACCAACATGGTGCGATTTTCAGATCTTCTGCCCCTCGGCTGTAGATCTATCTCATCGATATAGTCAGAGATATCGTCTTCAAGCCCGACACGATCGACTAGGTCTCCATCGTCACTATGGCGAACGGAGTAACTGATGCTCATCCCTCGATTCTTCAGTCTGCCGTCATAGGCACTGATCTCCCACTCACCTGAAAGAAGACATTAATATTACTGAAGAGCAAAACACTGTGGTGCTACTTGACACTTCAAAACACCTAAATCAACTGTTTACTATGTTGGTCCACAAATTATAGGTTTTGTATGAAATAGAAGTACCTTTTATTATCTTTGTTACCTTACTGTTGCTACTTATTTTGACTGTATGATGTGTCTTGTGTGTTCTAATGTCTAAGTTATTCTGATTATACGTTTTTTGAAAGCCACTTGGGCCACCAACATTTGTTTTATCAGTGACAGTTAGATTGAACTTAATTCACTTTTTTGGAGGAAAGGACCTGTTTGTCTTTATAGAACAAAGACAAGTGCAACAACGAGGGAAAGAGATAAAGGGCTGAACATGGGACAAAGGTACCAAGACCAGATTCAAACCCAACTTGTGGCAGTTTTATGTAACACACTAAATCCACTCGGCTACATAACGCTCATGTACTTGGCAATCCTATTGTATGAACTATTGGTGTCAAATATCATTGCATCCTATCTGCAATTTCAATTAATTATTTGAAAGTCCTACATTATTGTTTACATTGCTGAACTTCCAAGGTACAACTAGCAACAACTTCAGGCTAAAATTGCTTCCATAGAGAGTCTGTGGCCTTTAAGGAAAAAACATTAACTAATGAGCTACTTCAAATTCGATTTCACCTGCCAATAAATTAGACTACAATCTTACCCATCAGCTCAGTCTCCATGGAAACAGTCATGCCTGTCATGGGGAAGAGGGTGAGCACGGACTGGTAGAGGCCTTTGTACTGGAAGAGGTTTCCCGTGAAGTAAACGGAGAGGAAGTCGCTCTGGCTGCCCACGTTGGCCACATGCCAGAAGGCCACGTCTGTTTTAGACACCACGAACTGACGGCCGGCAAACATGACGCCGTTAATACCTGAAATTTAAAGGGAAATTCACATTTATCAACTTAATGATTTGATGGCACATTATATATAATTTAAAAAAAAATCATACAAAGAAAAACAAGAAATGTAATACAGGAATACCTGTGTGTGTGAACATAGCAGCAAGGGATTTATTTGTTATAAACAATATAAAATACATACAACTACAAACAATTATTTACAAAATGACAACAGGATAGAGTGCCTTCAATTATCCCTTGAATATGCCTCTTATGGTCAAATAAAGCAGTTGCTGCAGGTTTAAATTAGTCTTTCTTGATTATTCCACTAACAATGGCTTTAAGAAGTACATGTACGGATTTAACTCTGAGGTGAACTTACTGTAAATGACATTAGAGTCGTAGAATTCAGGATCTGAAGTGTTACTTGAGTTTTGGCTAGACTTCTTCATGTTTTCATCGATGTACCAACTTCTGTTCTCATCAAACACAGCAAATATCAGGCTCCACTCTTTATCTGAGCCCAACTGCATGCAACAGTAGATTCAGAGAAAGAGAAATAGTATTACATTAGTTCAGGTTAGAGACAACATGGCAGTTTGCATCTTTTGCATTTTGAAAGGATATTTGCAGATAATAATTTAACAGTGTATCCATTTTTTATATTATTATTATTCTGTTCTTCTGACCAGTCGTCCTCTGGTGTCCATGGTCTCGTGCTTGCAGATGAGCAGTGTTCCCACCAGCCCCGAGGCCAGGTCCCTCTCTGGGGAGACGCTGCTCTGATACAGCTGATTCAGACACTGGGGGTCTCCCTCCAGGGGTCCGTCATCTATAGTGAGTCTCCAAACGTAGCCAAAGGTCCCGTTGGGGGGAACTCCCATGGAGCGCAAGTCCTTCTCTGTTTAATAGATCAGATCAGATGAAACTTGTTGAGAACTTTGGGAATTTGCAGCAACAAAAAATGAAGCGAGAATGAGATAACTAAAGACAACACAGAAGTAACAATCATGGTGCTTTAAAAACATAAGACATTCCCCCTTTTTTTTCCTCAAAATTACAGGTTTTGAAGAGGGAATAAACACTTACTGATTCAGGATAAAAAAATATTAAATTCCCAACAATCAGTAATACGGTTTCAATGAAGCATGATTTAGACTTTGGAATGGGGGAAAATGTCCTGCTTTGTCCATCTAACTAACTAACAGCTTAATAATTTATCAACGTTAACCAAAGCTTTGGTGTGACCTACTCTTGTAAAAACACTACATGTTGTTCTGCCGCTGTAAGCATCGATATCTGCAGACCCTTTTAGTCCGTGACGCAATAACATGCTCTGTAGATTTGTCAGTTTCTTAACTAGCTTAGAGTTTTATTGCGATCTTGTACTATTAATAATGATAAACTATAATGAGTTTCCTCTGGTTGATGTCCTTGCTTAAGCTTACCAGTTGCATATCCTGGCAGTGGAGAGATGCTGGTGAGCCCATTGGGATAGATGTTGAACGGGCGACTGGCCATGTTTTTGAGAGTGATCTGGAGATGCAATTCAAACAAGCAGGAGAATAGAAGAAAGTCATTCAAAGTTTACTTCTTTTTTTGTTCAATGATGGATATCTTTTAGTTTCTCAAATTTGTATTATTTTAAAATCCAATCTGCATATTTTCTGTCTTCACTCACATGGATTTGATCTTTGACTTTTCCTTTCAGAAGAGGACCAAGCAAAGATTTGGAAGGGTTCTTTTTCTGAGTGAAAGATCCATCTGTGTACTCCACAAACACCGCCTTTTTATACTTGTAACCCAGGTAATGGGGATGTGAAGGCAAATATCCAGACTGCAACTCACTATTATGTCAAAGAGAAAATAAACAATCAGTTAAAGTTTCACTTTCTGCTATTCTTCTTCTTCCCCTCTTTCCTACCTATCTGTGGGTTTGAGATGACGGGTGTAGTCCCAGGTGATCTCTTCAACGGCAATGAAATGCTCCCAGATTTTAGGAAGCTGTCCCCTGCTGGCTCTTGCTTGCAGTTTTGGTTTCTTAGGCTGAATGCTTATGATGTCGAACAAATTCCCATATTCATAACTGTAGTCATCACTGCCGTCCCCGTAGTCCTGGTGTTTGACCTTACGCAGATCCGGCCCCGGCAGCTTGACAGGCTCACGGCATTTCTCCACCGTGAAGAGAGCGTTCATACCATCTGGGCAGGACAACAGTGCACAAAAACAACAAGAATTTTTATTTAAAAAGAAAATGTTGTAACTAATTCAAAAAATTCTCAGAGACGTATCCGGCCTTCGTTACCGTAGCGGTGAGCATGTATCTGACAGCTCATAAGGAAGCGGCCTACAGTAGCAGGTCTCATTTCTGCAGTGATGAATGTCATAGGGGTCACCTCCATGCTGACTTTACGATGGTTCAAGACCTAAACAATAACAAATTGAGAGTTCATTTGTGAGCTACAGAGGTGCCTGCCGAGCTAGGCTAGCTGTTTACCCTTACTTTCAAATGCCATTTTATAATATGTTTCTTAATGTCTTTCATTTTTGTAAAGCACTTTGAATTGCCTTGTTTTGAAAGGTGCTATATAAATAAACTTGCCTTGCCTTACTTTCACTCCTAACGCTAAGCTAATCACCTCCTGGCTTCAATTCTTTACTTAACCTAGAGAGATTGTGCATTTGGTAGAAATATTCTTATCTAGCTCTCAGGGGGAAAGCTTATTTAAAAAAAATTATAATACTATTCCTTCAAGCAAGTGCCTGCTGAAAAAAACAGCTTAGACCAACAAGGCTGGTCTGGCTGGTAAGCCAGCCTAACAATATTAGGCTGGATTAGTTTGCTGGTTTAGAGGGGTTTTGGACACTTTAGCTGGTCAGGATAAGTGGTTTGGTCGCAGTGGTCTAGCTGGTCACCATTAGCTGGTCGGGATAGCTGGTTTAGCTGGTAGTCACAGTGGTCTAGCTGGTCAGGATAGCTGGTTTGGTCACAGTGTTCTAGCTGGTCACCATTAGCTGGTCAGACAGGTATGATCTTGAGTAGAACTTTAGCTGGAATTACTTAATGGTTAAGCTGGTCATATGATGATGAAACACCCTCACCCAATTGCAGTAGCTCAATGAACATCTATCATTTCAGATCAGAGCACCTACCTTATCAGAAAGGTACCAGAATGTATTGTCTGTAAATAAATACTCATACATCAAATAATTAGAAGCAGGAACATAATTTATCACACACAATGAACATTAACACAAATTTCAAAACATTTTCAAAACACCCATTTCTTCATATTTTTAAGCAGTTTCCTTCAACTGTTTCTTTCCGCTTTACACAAGGTCCTGTATTTTTTTTTAAATGTAGTAACCGGCCCTCTCGGTCTTCTCCACGTTTGGTGAATTCAGCCATCCTCTGAAGCACTCTTGAAAAGAGAAAGGAAAAACAGATTAACTTTTAGCTTTGTGTTATGATTATTTAAATATATGCACTGTGAGATGAAAAAGAAAAATGTATCAAATTTAGTTTTGAACATTCACTGTGATTGGGTCTATTATCCACAGAATACACCGTATTTTTTTTTCTTTCTTAATTAACATTATTTAATTTCATATTCTGTTCTTGTAAATATCATATTTTATCATATTACATGTATATAAACTTTTTGCACACTTGTTATTTTGTATTTTATTACATATGTTGCATTGTTGGAGGATCTCAGGTCAGAAGAATTTCATTGACATTTCACGGTTTGATGATTGATAGGTGTGTGGGCTGTCTTTCATTTTGACACAGAAAAATGTTATAATAAACATACATACTGTATGTTAAATGGATATATCCGCCTTCTTTCATTTATCTTTCCATTCCCACAACAATATACATAAAGAAATGGCATATTTTGGACATAGTTCGAATGGTGATTAATCATGATTAATCTGATTAAAATTTGTAATCATTTGACAGCCCTAATATATATATATAGGGTTTATTCAACAGCAGTAAAGCATTAAGTTGCTAAATTAACGTACACTGAACTGTAAAACAGCTTACCACTATTTAGGAAAGGCTCTGATCAGGAGGGTTGAATAGTAGGACAGCAAAGAGGTGGAGGAGGTCTATGTCATGTACAACCATTGGTAGATGTTACACCTGAAAGAAAGATAAGGAAATAAGAGAAGACAGGAGGACAAACATCCTCTTAAGTAAAAGACCAAATCATGTCAAGCTTTAACCTGAGCCTGTTTTTTCAGTCTTTACAATGCACTGTTGGAAAATACCTTCCAAAGGCTAAATTCAAACTCAATACCATAAATAACTGGGTACCAAAGTGCTTTACCTGATAGAACAAGTTCCACACGGAGCAGCAACCATCCGGCTCGGCCTTTTGCTGCATATCATCTCAAATATCTGTTTCCAGTACATCTCTACTTTCCAATAAAACTGAAATTCCCCAAAAAATCCTATTAAAAAAGTAAAAAATAATAACTTGCTTTTGGCATTGAAATGGATTATACCTTTTCCCTGGATGTCAGGAAGGCCAGGAAGTCGTTCCCTTCAAGTCTGCAACCAGTCATAGGAGTTCAAATGCAAAGCCTGAACGATGACAAGAGCGGGAGACTTACATTTTACAATTATATTTGTAATTAATACCAGAGCAGTGTGTACATAGTACGACATGCAGATAACAGATCAAATCCCTTGACAGACTCACACACTTTGGTGATGTCCTCATCTGATAATGTTTCATTTTTTAGCAGCAAAGTAACATTACTCAAAGTATATATCGGACCCAACTAATTTACAATATGTTTTGCATCTCCTCAACAATGGTCTGTACAATCATTGAGTAGAAAAAAACTGTCCCTACAATTTCAGGTAGATTAACACACATTTTTGAGAAAAGTTTACAATGAAGTACAAAACCCCTCTTTTATTTGTATTAAGCGAGCTGCCACACAAAGTACAGATTAAAATGCTAACCTTTGGTAGAGAGCTACAGTTAGCTAACTTCATATTCAACACAAAACCTTTAATGGCATTATATTGACGATTTTAAACAAAACGCAACTCTCTCAACTTGTAAGATAACGTTAAGTTAACTTACCCTTAAATAACTACATCACATTTTTCAGGGGAAACACATACTGCAGAAAACGTTAGCTGCTAACTGTTGTTAGCTAAGACAGCTAACCTCCTAGCAAACGTAAGGTTAAGTTAACATTAACGTAACGTCGTAAGAAAGCAAAAGGAACCTTCGAGAAAGCTTTTACTCTAAGACTTGGTGAAATTGTGTAGTGTTGCTTACCTCCAGAAGGACTTTTAGCGCGTTTCCCAGTAGACAGAGCTGTCAGAGCGGTGCCTCAGAAGAGCAGCCGCTGGACGGAGTCAAAGAAACGCTCAACTGATCTTCACTCCTCGACCGTTAACCATGCCAGTCAATACATACCGCTTTGTTTCAACCACTGCCGTCTCGCCGTTCCCCCGTTTCCCGCCCTCTCTGTCTGTCTGTGTCTGTTTCAGTTTCGCCAGCAAGACTGCTGGTAGACCAGCATAAATACCAGCTTCACCAGCATAGACCAGTTTAACTACCAGCTAAAACCTTTACAGTCTATGGCTAAAACCAGCATAGACCAGCATGACATCCATGCTGGGCTATGCTGGCTTAGCTGACCAGGCTGGTCTTGAACCAGCAAGAACAGCCAGGCCAGCTTGTCCAGCCTGGTAAACCAACTAAACCAGCCCAACACCAGCTAAAACACCAGCTAAAACCAGCAACCACCTTAAAGCTGGTCTATGCTGTTTTTTTCAGCAGGGGCTACATACCTTTCATCACATTCAGAACAAAGTGGAATTACAGTAGATACAACAAATAGTTTAATGTTGCTAGCATGTATGTAAACACATTATTACTGCTGTTGTGAAAGTCTTCTGCAACTCAATAATATTTTTAATAAAACATGGAAAAAAAATTATTTTAATATTTAAATATCTGGAGTTTAATGAATGTCCCCTTTATCCAGAAAAGCTATTTGCTTGGACTTTGATGTGAAAACTTGAATTAATATTACCTGCAGAGTGTGTTCCTGAAACTGAATGGAGTGGATCTCTGGAGCTGTGCCCATCCCAATTACATGCCAGAACACATGATGACGGCTCTGACAGATTGTCAAACCTACATAGAAAATATATATAGAAAAAATTATTTCCAAATACCCGTGCGGACCCCGTACAGCGCAGCCTCGATACACAGTGTTAGCAACGTGACAACATGGAACAAACACCATGTCCACAGCCGGTCTGGTTCTTTACCGGGTAACGTAGAGTTGACGTATCCATTGATGGTGTGGTATTCCTTTATGCCCATACTCCTCTTGAACATCTCTCTGCTCTTCCTCTCTCCCACCTCTCCATACCAGCTCTTGCTCTCATCAAACACAGCAAACAGCAGGACAAATGCAGGATTTCTCCTCTGGCCATCATCTGTGAAGGCACCTGGAAAAGACACACAACCATACACTCAAAATATGTGAGGACAAATATGAGAATATGCTTGGGATTCTAACGCACAGTTTAACTTCACAAGAATATCACAGTAACTTCACTTATTTTCTAATATCCCTTTTTCAAAAACGTTGTCCAGAATGAAATATTCCAACAGTTTATGAATGGGTTGCCCAATATTTGTTTCAGATATCAAAATACCCATTTATTTCATTGCTACTGTGATTTCCTGACTTTTCCTTTAGCGACAATATGAGGATGAAATGTGTAGTTTTGAGTTAAAAGTCTCAACAAGTATTGAAAAGGTATTATTGATATAGTTTAAATGAATTCAAAACCTTTTTTTTTGTAACCAAATGTGAGTTTAATGAGTAAATTATATTAACACACAAGACATAATGAGTATTTTTAGGTGAAAAGATATGCTGGGTATTTGCCCTTTGCCCTACTAACTTGATTTGCAGATGAGCAGAGCACCAATGAGTCCTGAGTTTACATCTCGGACCGTGTCCACCTGGGATGAGTAGGAGTAGGTGAGGCACTCGGGGTCACTGGAGGTGGGACCGTCATTTGGGCTGATGTCCCACACATACTCATAGTATCCTCCCGGAGAGACGGCATCATCCTCCTTCTCCTGGCCTGCTGTGGAGTCATCGTACCCGACTCCTGGAAAGAAAGAACCATAACAGCATGAATCCTCAGCAGTAAACGTCTAAAGTTGGAAATCTGATGTCACTGCCTTTTGAAAATGAAGGACATTGAAAATAACATTTAAAATAATACTGAAATACAGAAATTATTTAGTTACATTGCAGGAAACACAATTATTAGAAAATTAAATAAAGCTGGGAACATTTGAGTGATAAAACCATACTGTACAAAATCAAGGTGAAAGTAAGACCACATTTTACAATGCTGTAAAAACGGGGAAGCATTGACTCATGATAATGTGAGATAAGGACGTAAACCGGACATGTGCACACAGACAGACATGAAGCAACCTTTTTCTTCATCCTAAATATCACATAGTCACCTTCTTAAACTAATGGCCTTCGTCATATTTTGGAGAAAATGTTTTTTTGCCTAAATCATCTCTCCTTGATGCTGGCCACCTCTGGTAAAATTGCCTACATCCTTATTGAAAGGATAGTGTTGTTCCTACCCTGATAGTATAATGGCCTATGTCAAGAGTGTGACTTAGGCCATATATTTAAAAAAGATAATGGCCTAAGTCACATTGTCTTGTGACTTAGGCCATTTGACAAGCTTTACAAAATGGCTGCTTCAAGAAAAAGAAAAACTAACAGATAAATTAAGTTATTTTCATGGTTCAGGGCTTATCCCCTGTTGGTAAGTGATGTTATACTATATTATACTATAGGCTAGGCTATACATGTTGTGTAGTTATTTAGTCTTTTACTTTCACGATGTATGGTTACTGTAGCTACCGAAGCTATACTGTAGGTACTATAGTTACTGCAGCTAATGTAGATACTGTAGCTCCATGAAGCATGCACACATTTCCCTCTGGGACAGTAAAGACTCATCTAAAAACTAATCTAACCTTTCAGAAGTAACGGTTACAATTACTGCATAATTATGAAAGGCACATTTCAATTGTTAATATTGTATTATTGTCTCCTTTTTCCACATTACATTTCCATCTTATTAGGAAAGATTAAATGTTTTTTTAATTGAATTTGGCCAAATAATATTCATCAAAATAGCTTTAATGTATTAATACCACAGTGCAATTACAAAAATGTTTTTCATAATGATCACACAGCTGTGACCGTACGCCTACTCCTTTTTGGTAGGAGATGCACTTGACTTTTCAGACACCGATCAGGAATCATCCAATGAAAATGAGACCGTCGTTAAAGAGATGGAGCAGCATGTACCAGGCCAAGACCCTGTGTCAGATGGAGCAGACAATAACTTAAACACTCTCATTGAAGAAGAGAGTGTTGCTGAAGATGCCAAGCAGACCCGTCCACACCATGAAGAAGACACAGATGATGATGATGATGATGATGATGTTATCATAGACCCAAACTACAATCCATCCTCTGATGAGTCCTCTGTTCGTGAAAATGAAGACAGTCTGGCAGCAACTTCAGAACATTATGCTCCTCATCTAGAGGTTGTGTATGAAAACAATACGGTCAAAAGGAAACAACATAAATACCTCGGCCCAGAAACATGGAAGCAAAATGAATCCAGGAAGATACGTCTCAAAGGAATGGCATACAAGGCCAAAGGTGGCAAAGAAATAGCTGCAAAGGCTATGGGCCTTCCCTGCAATTTCGAAGTTCTGTCAGTGAGTCACGACTCGAGACTGTCAATCCATTACAGAAGAGCAGAGGCAGTGGATATTTCAGAAAGTTTGGTCAATGGACAACTGGGAAGAACATACGTCACCACTTTGGTCACAAAGGTTGCCATGAAAGAAAGAAAGTTGGTGAGGGATCCAGGCGCAGTTCATAATTTTCCTACCAACTGAAACTTCAGGATGGAACGAATCTTAAAGTGTGCGAAGCTTTTTTTCTTCTGCCTATCAACAGGTAGCTGCAACTGCTGAGGTTGATGCTTTGCCAATCAAGGAGAGGAAGTTTCAGGACCTTCAGTCCATGAAACACGTCATGCCCGTCGAGTGTCATCAACTTTTTGACAGTTTGCCACATAATTACACACACACACACACACACACACACACACACACACACACACCCACTCTCAAACACACACACTCACTCAAGCCTTATCTTTTCTCAGCCGCAATACTCCGCGGAGTTTCGCCAACACACTCAGCCGCAGCTGTGTGGATCTCCACTCACTGTTCGCCAGACACTCACGTGTGTGTGCTCAGACTGAGTTCAGGCTGAGTTTCGCTGTGTCTCGCTGTCTCGCAGACGCCACGCAGCAACCAGGAAACGACACCAGTAATACAGCTCACACTGTCGGCTCCTCGAGTCTCAAAGGGCGGAGCAGCGAGCCCCGCAACGTCCCGCCAACACGGCACCCAGACCCCACGCAGCATTCTCATCTGTTTCTCATTTCTGGTTGCTAACAAACGCCATTGTAACACATAATCACACATCAGAGCAGAGTGGGCTCATAGGGAGGGGAAGGAGCTCCAGCAAGCCGTGTAGGACAGAGAGTGAATACACATAGCATACAGAGATGCTGTATGAGAAAACCAATTTGATTTTGGAACATTGAACATGTAAATCTATTCTAGTAAACCTCAACAATGGAATAATGATCAGTAGAAATGGGCATGACATGGGACCTTTAAATGGAAAAGGGTTAGCTGCAATTAAAAACACAGCAAAGAAGAGCTGGAGGGAGTAGTGAGGAGAGGCACATGCCTCCTCAGCGTTTGATTTACTTGCCTTTTGTTTTATTTAGCTAAGAGTGATTTAAGTTGTACCTTATGAGTTTGCTATATTGAATTAAAGGACCAACCACGGCCAAACTGCCCTCTGTTTCCTGAGTGTCTGTATGCTCTTCTAGCATTTTAAGCTGTTTGTGGCTGACCCAGCCCCATGGTCCGTCACAGTAATGCGGGAAAAGAGAAGTGCACTGTTTTGCCTTAGTCACTTACTCCAGAAGTAATAAGGCCTAAGTCAGGTTTAAAATTGCCTAAGTCACAACAACATGTTCGTAAATTGGCCTAAGTCATCTTATCCTCTTATTTTACACAATTGACAGACAGTGTTATTTGTATGTCAATAGTCATAATTGTCATAACCTTTTTGTGTGAAATAATTAATATATATCATATATTCTATATTTGGTTCAGTTTTTTTGAAAAACTTTAAAATATGACTTAGGCCATTAGTTTAAGAAGGTGACGACATGTAAGTGTGATTAGATCTGCTTCATGGCACCTCAGTCCTGGACATGACAGGTGCAGCTTTCCAGATTATAATGAACTCCATTATAGGAATTTACCCTGTGGCAGGAAGACATGAGGAGTTTACAGGAACTGACTGCTTTGGATCTACAAGAGCATATGGACAAATTGCCAATGCCTTCTGTAAAGGGTATTAACTTCACAAAGCTTCTCAGATGAGGGATAGTTGTGTTTCAGCTGGATTTGGTTATTGAATGGCATGATGCTGTAAGACTGACCGTTGGGCACCAACATGTTGCACAACACCTGCACACACAAGATAATGATACCGACGGCTCGCTGCCACTTCTCAAGAAAGAGGAGGCAACTTTGTTTCTGAATCTCTTAATACAACTCTTTATAACCCCTCGTCTTCTGATACATTTCTGGTTTTTATTATTTTTTCAGTTACATCATTTCTATTGGCCCAAAATGTACTTTAAAAAAAACAAACATCATACTGTATGAGTAAGAGTAATTTGGTTTCCTCCTTAAAGCTTTTGAAGTCCAAGTAAGTGTTCTACCATTGAGTCATCTAAGCTGTAACATGGATATCAAATTAAAAACCAATTATGAGTGAAAATGCTGAGTCAAGGGTTAGGGTTAAAAAATGTTCAATGGATGAACTCAGCTCTTTTCATTCAGTTCTCTACCTTCAGAGTGTTTCCAGTAGGTGACCCCCACAGGGCTGATGCTGTAGGACTGAGACGCCAGGTTTTTGAAGTGGACCACCACCCTGTCCCCAGCACGGGCAACGATCACCGGGCCTAAAATACCTGCAACCAGGCACAAGGTGCATACATTAGTCATCCATGACCTGCTAATTTAGGACAAAAGAAGCATCCTCTCTAACAGGACAACTATAACGTGTTTTTTTTTTGTGTTGAAAATGCAGGCAAAACCTATATTTTTCCACAACATCCATATCTTAAAATGAGTGTCTTGACTGAAAAACTACATTTTGACCTTTTCAAAGCAGACCTACCTCTCCATGCTGGCCTTATCTTGGGGACAGTGTATGTGGAATCGGTATACTCCCTGTAGACAGCCTTGACGTATTTCTGAGGAATATCTTTAGATCTCCCCCTGAAAAAGGAAAGAAACCAAACTAATCAAATAACCACTTAAAAAACAGTCCATTGAATAATTACCATCCTAATGGATTTTGAGTTTTCTGTTTCAAATAAATTATAAGAAAAACAGAAGCTTAAATAGGAAAATAAGTTAGCCTAAAACAACTTATTGTCAGATTTTTATATACAAAAATAAGGTTTGGCTATGAAGTCATGAAACAAATTCAGGCTATCAATGAAACCAAACCATACCAATTTATTAACACAACCACTTAAAACCAGCCCTCATGATCAGTATATATTTAAAAACATGTACTTAAACCTATTTTTAGTGAATAAAATACATTTTGAATTGGATATGAGGTAATGACACAAATACAGGTTATCAATCATACCAAACGATACCAGACATTCTAAAACACAATCTAAAAAGCCATCTTAATCAACATTTCCTATAGATTGTAACTTGAGAGTTTATACAAAATATAATCAAAACACGACTGTGTATTGTAAGCAAAGTAAGATTTGAAAAAACTAAACGGGTTTACATGTATGCCTGCCTAAATGACATAATAGAGTGAGATGCTTTCATTGGGATTACTCACCTTTGGTCGGTTGTTGGGTCAGCATCGTCCAGGTAAACGTAGTCCCAACCGATCTCTAACGCCGCTATGTAATAGTGCTGCCTGGTGGAGGGGCTCTGCAGTCCGGCGGAGGGAGTCCGTTGCCCGGCGGAGGGGCTCAGCAGCGGCAGCAGCAGGAGGAGGAGAGTCGCGGCTCTCATGGCGGTCATCTGCACCGAGTCTCTTCAAACACTGCCCTGGCTCTGCTGCTCCTCCTGCGGGCTGAAACATTTAAAGGGAGGGGGGGTGGAGAGAGGAAAGGACAAGTAGGGGAGCTGGGGTTGCACGTGGGGGCGTGTGGTGGTTGGAGACTGTGGGCGCGCGCTCTGCTATGATAAATTCAAGTGTTACTTTATTGTCCCAGAGGAATCATTTAATCCTAACACACATAAAGCAAGAACAAATACCTACGAGTATGCCAATAATTTGGAAAAGTTGTTCCTATTTTGACCATCTTGAAAACAATTAATTAATTAGAAAGTTGTTAACATTTAAAATACTTGCATATACATTTATGTATTGCCATTGCCAATATGTGAAACGTTACATTCAAGCAATATTGCAAAAAAGACAAGAGTGAAATTATTGTTTATATTTGAGCGTTATAACTGGTATAACCAACCATTAATAAATTACAATGTATGAATCCATAGCTAAGCGTTGTTGGTATTAGACATACTGCTTTGTCCCTGTTGAAAAAATATGTTATTGATTGTAAGATTTAGTTTAAAATGTGACCCTTTTTTTATTATTATGCCAGATTGTGTGGTGTGCTGTAAATATTGTAATCAATAAAGATAATTAACCACATCACATTGAACAACTACAATGTACTGCCATAGGCCTTTGTTCAAGGTTAACTGATGTCCTTTGCTAAAGTTTCTAGGAAAATTGTATTCCAATTACAAAATTCGAGACTTTCCATAGTTGTCATTTTCCAAATGTTGGTTCGAGAGAAGCACGTCTTCACCAGGTCTTCACTCTTAGTCTTCACAGCCACCTTGTGGTAAGTAAAAGCTACTGCATAATGTCTGCCTTTTGCATTGAATTGTGGAAAAGCACAGGTTGATAAACCTTTAAAATGAAGACGCAGCCTGCAATAAATGGTTTCAGTATTTTAATGCAAATGTGAAACGTCTCTTTGGATGTTTGAACAAATCTAGAAAAAGCATGGCTTCATCTTGACTCCATGTGTATAAAACGTATTTAAATAGTCAGTAAAAACAGCAAAATAGCAAAGAATCACACTTTTAAAATAAAGACAGAATTTTTCATTAAAAGGCTAAGATTTCACAGCAATGGGGCAGTAAAAACCCTTCTGGAGGCGAATCATCTGCTTTGAGTTCCAAAATAATAACGTTTAACATTGAAAGCAACAGAAACAGATTCAAAACAATACATGTGAGCAAAACGAAAATGTGTCTGCAAGCAGCAAAAGGGCCTGTATTATAACTCTAAACACTACGTCTTTCAATTAAAGGCCAAACTTTGCATATAGTAAGAAACACTATTCTCTGCTATCAAAAACGTGTTGGATTTAATGGAGTTCTGATGATAGTTTCAGCGAGTTGACTTCTATGATCTGCTGCAGGATGTTGTCCACGTCACTGGTCTCCAGGCTGATGCCCGCCAGGTCCAGCTGGGGCAGGAGGGCTGTGAGGAGCACCACCACGTTGTTACGGATAACACGCAGATTCTCCTGGGAAGATCTGATAAAAAAACAGCTCCATTATTAAAACCATTCATAATTTAAGATGTTCAGGTGAAACAAAGATCAAAAACAATGTGTGAATCAGTGTGAGAAGACATGACTCAAATGTTTTTGGAGTAGTAATAGTGGTAGAAACAGTGAAGTGCTGGTAGAGATAGAAGCTGACTTGTCTAGAATACACACCTGTTGTCTTCACAGGCCTCGCTGTCCCCGACTCTCACCCTGCCAGAAGGTCCTGTCTTGTCCTTTTTAGGTATGTTGTGCTCAGGCTGTTCTTTCGGCCCACACACAGATCTCTGACCAGCGAAGACCAGCCCCTGATGTCCTGGATCCGGGTTCTTGGATGAAGTAGAGCTCTGATGCAGAGGAATGAGAGCACACGTTTGCTGTTAGTCTTTCATTTGAGATGAATAAGTCTGAGCAGATGGCCTAGAAAATAAACCTTTTTCCCTTGTCAAGCACAACGCTCATGTGTTGGTTTTTGATTCATCAAATCTCTAACACATATCTCCCTCTCGTATCTCAAACAAAGACAATTTAAATGTATTGGTTCATCTTATATCCTGCCTAACTTTAATGGATTATAACATATTGGGTGTGTAATAATCTGTCATGAGACATTGTTTCTGAATTTCCGTTTTTTTACCGACAATAAAAAGGTCAAAATGTGGCCTGGAAGAGACTTTGTAAGGCTTGTTTTTAGTCAACTATTGCCAGGACTGTCTTTATTGCTTTAGCAATTGTTGATGACTTGTGACCCCTATCGGCCAGTTAGGAAAATGTACAAGTCTGCAATCAATGAAAGTTAAACAAAGTAAATCAAATGTTTGTTTAACAATTCTGAATCACCAAAAACCACAAAAGGTTCATTTAAAAACATGCAAAAATAAATATTAGGCCTTTTGGTCCGGCAGTATGCAAGATTATTTGCGGACAGTCAGATAGATAAACACACACACAAGACTGAACACATAAATGAACCTAAACTATTGTGTAATAAACTCCTGACCTCAGCCGCGTCCGTCTGGCAGCCGACCGCTCGGCTGGCTGTGGATTTGGAGCAAGTCGTCATGGTGCCTTGAGTTGTCTTGGAGATCTCCAGCCCGAGAAGCCTGCGCACCTTCTGGGCCTCTTTCTCTAACAAAGCCAGCTTCTGTACATGAGCTTCCAGGTCAATCCCTTCTGAGGGCAGGGGTCGGCTCCAAGGGCCCTCGGTCCGACTCAGAGGAGAAACCATCACGGTCTGAGCAAGGGGGAGGGAGGGGTTCCAGGTGAGGCTGGTGGGGGGTCGCTGTGCCGCGTCAGATGGCTTCTCTACTCGGCTGCTGCTGCCCTTGGTCTTCTTTGAGGACAGTGTCTCAGGTCTCTGTGTTTGTTGTACAGGGTTCATCTTTTCGGTCACGTCTTCAGGCTGTTGCTTCTCCATAAGATATGGCTTATTTTTTACACAGTAAAATAACGATCCTGGTTTCCTTTTGAGGCTACAAAAGACAAAAGATAACCAATTTGTTTATTGACAATGTGAAAATGAACTTATTGAAACTTAAAAATGTTTTTTAATAACACTAGATTTTATGTTTTTGTAAAAGTCATGTTAGCTTTGACCAGAAAAATAATGAAAATGGCGGCCAATACAGCTGAAGTTGTTGTGGTTGTGGCGGTGAACACCATGCTATATAACTGTAGTTATCACTTTTTTTAACTAGCAGATATTTTGGTTAAAATATGTGAAAATGCTCCATCCGCTTGCAATATCCCATGAAAAAAAAATAGAAGCTGAGAAATGTTGTGTGACATTACCATGGTTTGCATATCAGTGGTGTTCGGTTTGAGACAACACTAACCCAAAGAAATTCATGTTCAATGCAAGTGAGTATATAGTTTACTACTTGGAATTGTACTAACATAATTATTTTCAAATTAAGAAACAACAATGGAGTCTCTTTCCTCAGGAACTTAAGATAATTGAAAAAAAATGGCTTAAAGGAGGGAAAAACGTGTAAAACGTAATGAAGATCACATAAGTCTGTCACAAAGCACAGATGTAACATACCTTAATGTGGGCTCCTCTACTCTTTTCTTCATGTTCAATGGGCTCTCTCTATCTCCGAGCCTGAGATCATGAGTCTCACTTTGTGGGACTTGTGTTTTGTCTTTAATAACTGTGCCTCTTCCAACAGGCCTGCGTTGTATGACTGTACTTTGTGTCTGTACATCGTCATGTGTGTCTGTATAATAATCTGCCAGGGGATCTGTGCCCGTCGGATCTCGCTCTGCTGGGGTTTCCTCTGTGTGTTGTGTGCGTTGGCTTGCTGCTCTAGTGTCATCAGGTGTGTGTGTGGACTGGAAAGTGGGCCGGCTCGGCTCTGATGAACTGCGTGAGAGGATTTGATGTTGAAGCGATTGGTCCTGAAACTCAGATACCTGCGACAAAAACAAGCAAACACACTTACAGTATACACAATATATCGAGACGTTGAATAGCAAACGGCTACTTTCATCAATGGGAAAGTTGCCCAAAAAGTTTTACAAACCTCCAATGACTTTTCTCGTTTTCTTTTTTTTGGATGCTCTCTGCAGGGAAAAATAAGAGATGAATGAGTTGAGAGGGCAGATTATCTTCAAGTTATATACTGTATATATTTATTTGATTTTACATTTTTGCCCTAGCTCCAGTTGTGCTTACTGCTCCAAAGCCTTTTGACACTTGAGATGTATAGGTAAGTTACAGTGTACCACAATAACAGCCAGAAAATATGAAAATATGACTAGCTTATTTCTGATTGGCTGTGTTGTCTCCACTTGCTAGGGTGACGATCTGTTACTAGGGAAGTGGTAATAGCACTGGACCAATAGCAAGTGGCACATCGCAGCAATACAAAAGTGTATAGTTTAGAACATTTTGTCAATCTTTTATTATATTTTCAACTGTTAATTAACTTTAAATTCTGCTTGTATAGAAAAGTAGCTAGGAAGAATAATATGTATTTGAATTTACTGTAGTAAAGTAACGAGGCACAGTGTTGTGAAGAACTGACTGCTTTCTCATTTCAGTCCGTCTCCGTTGATCACTGTCAGAGCAACTCTATACCACAGTCGAGTGAAACGGAAATAAGAGTGTGAAACCGCCAGAGGGAAACCACAAAATGGCACGTGAGAAAATACACACACGTATGCTTTCAGGAAGAGAAGCTCTGTTAAACATCTGACCATGTACAAGTTCATCTCACAATTTAGAGAGGTCTGCAGAAAAGAAATTAGAATTTACTGTTTCTTGTGGTTTTTCTGGTAGCTGGGAGTTAACATCTCCTCGCTGTCTTCTGCTTCCTCTGGTGAAGAGCAGCTTCTGAAAGACCAAGAGACATGTATGAGCAAGACATGTATCAGAGACTCAAACAAACACACACAAACACACACACACACACACACACACACACACACACACACACACACACACACACACACACACACACACACACACACACACACACACACACACACACACACACACACACACACACACACACACACACACACACACACACACACACACACACACACACACACACACACACACACACACACACACACACACACACACACACACACACACACACACACACACACTTCCGTGTTTAGGTAAGACAGATTAAAGTAGGGAGGTTTTGCATCTTGTAAATGAATTAGAGCGATAAGCATGTCTTCATCACGTATTTATTTTTGAGCATTTAAAGACTATATTATAGACAGCACTGTACAGGTTTGAGAAGGGGATGCTTTTGCCGAAACATAACTCTCTCCAGTACAGGTTAGAGTGTTAGCGATGCTAATGTAAATAAAGCCCATATTATGTCCAAAACACGTTGGGCATTGTTTCTGATAGCAACGTTTCTGAAAGTGCCTTGGGTCTGCATTTCTGATATTACGTCATATCGGACGCAAATCTGGATCAGTTCCGTTGTACCCCCGTTTTTAGGGATTTGGGTACGGAGGAAAAGAGAGGTTTTTTTTTTCTTACACCGTGTGAGTTCCCTGGCACACCGGGGGCACATAATTATGTATAAAAGACATCAAAAAATGCATTTTGCATGATAGGACACCTTTAAATAGATTTTTCTCAATGCTTCCACCTCTTCAACATGTACGGTAAATATAATTTTAGGTCACTAAGAAATTATTTGCTTTTGTGTCGTTACTTTTGGAAATAATGATGTAATCTCGTTAATTTGTGATAAATAGAATATGTTGATGATATCTCTCTTAACATTTGAAGTCATATATGCAATCAAAGGACAGCAATAATGAGGAATACACACCTGTAGCGAGGGTTGGGGTTCTGGCTGCAGTTCCAGTTCTCAGGGATCGTGTTGTAATGACTTGACAGGACGCTTCTCCACTTCAGGCACTCTTCACACTGTAGCCATATTGGACCCCTGCAAATACAGAAAGACAGAGATTTTTAATGTCAGTAGACAGAAGCTGGCATAAGAGGGTTAAGTTATGTCAGAACTAATTCATTTCAGCAAGTTTATATTAGACAGGAAGGCATCTGTTCCAGGCTTGGAATTTTGTCATTTTAGGGGCAAGGCCGTTTGGCCTTTGGAGTCACACATTTTTTAGGGCGGTGGTGGCGAAGTCGATCGGGACTTGGCTTGGCAACTGGAAGATCAACAGTTCAAGTCCCAGCAAGACCAAGTGCTACCGAGGAGTCCCTGAGCAAGGCACGGTTCCCTACACTGCTCCCCGGGCGCCGTACATAATGGCAGCCCACTGCTCCTAACACTAGGATGGGTCAAATGCAGAGAAACAATTTCCCCACAGGGATTAATAAAGTATATCAAAATCAAAATAAAATAAAAAGTTATGTCAGAACTAATTCATTTCAGCAAGTTTATGTTATACAGGAAGGCATCTGTTCCAGGCTTGGAATTTTGTCATTTTAGGGGCAAGGCCATTTGGCCTTTGGAGTCACACATTTTTTCAGGGTGCAAAGGCCACATGCCAGGGCACAAAGGCCATTGAGGGAAACATTTGGATTTGGAGCTTACAAATAAATAACTTCACTTTTTTATAAGAAAAACACACAAATGACTTGGAAAACAAATCACTGTTTTAATATCAATAATGTCAAACATAATATCATCATATAGGCCTATGCCTCCTTAGTTTTACCGTATATAAAATAAAATGCTTTACTTTGAATAATTTGTGTTTGGTATGTTTTCCATCTACTACTTCTCCCATTCACAAATCCAAAATCAAATCAAAAAATCTACAATTATATTAATATGTAACAAATATATTCAATTTCAGAGCAGAAGAAACAGCCTTCAAGGGTCAAACTCTGCACATACATCATTCAGCAGTGCACAGTGAAGTGTGTGTGTGTGTGTGTGTGTGTGTGTGTGTGTGTGTGTGTTTGTGTGTGTGTGTGCATGTGTGCGTGTGTGCGTGTGTGCGTGTGTGTGTATGAGAGTCTTTTTAATCAACTCCTCATAACTCTGGTCAGAAACTGGACAAAAGTTAAACATGTACAACCACAGACTGTCATGGCGAATACAGTCGCTGCTTTAATTCTGTCTTTAGGACGTTGTTGTGAGTGTGGACGGAGCAGCTACAGGTTAGTTTAGCTTGATTGATCCATTCAGAAAACACGCATTTTAAAAGGTTTTGCGCTTACCGTCTTGTCTGCAGACTTGGCAAAGCATTAATTCATGTTTTTTACTAACCGGTAACAGTATGTAATTACTTCGGCATCATTTTGAAACGTGTATTACAATTAAATCACTGTAAAATAGGTTAATTTTGTCGTAGTTGGTTTCCACCACAGTATTTACATTGAAATAAGCCCCGCCCCCTCTCCAGCGCATCCTGTTTGAATGACAGGAGTAAACACAGCTGACAGCCGCAGTGAAACTCCAGCGGTTAGAGCGATGAGAATATTCGCATCGCGTCCGTTGTGAACGCAGCATAACGCAGTTCAGAAAACACTGTTCTGACGCTTTTAAAGCAACTTTGAGATTTTAACAGTGTGAGGGGCACACAGGCCATGGCGGCCGTAGGACGTACAATTATTTGTGGGGCATAACGTCCAGACCGAGGGGCTACGACGGCCATGGCCGCCGTGAAAATCCTACCCTGATCTGTTCCAAAACTACATAAAAGATACACATATTTTCACATTTCACATTGTTTTGAACGCTATATAAATAATGATCAATAACTATAAATAATCCTGAGGTTCCCTGCCTCAGCGTTTTTGCAGCTTGGAGCAGCTAAGGAAGCATTGTCTCTCTAGTTTCAAGCTTTGGAAAATACAACCTATTTTCACTTTCAGTTGAACAAGTTCCTACATGAGAGGGTTATCTTCTGTATCGTCTCTATTTATAGAGCTTGTCAAACTTGAACTCGTTATTTAACTCCCAGTGGCATTAACAGTTTTGATTACAGATTTATAGCCGGACGAATCAAATGAACCATATCCGCCCATAAGAAGCACAGCAGAAAATGTAATACTGTATGTTTTAAACGTTTGAAATAATACGTTTTAAGTGCCTTTAATGTATTTTGGAAGACATAAGGACAAAGATTTTCTGTCAGATAAAAACAACACTCACTCGTCAGAGTCAGGCTGGTCTTCATTTTCATTTCTTTCCACAGCCTGAAACTCTCGCTCTCTGGCTTTCTTCTCTGTCACCTCTTTCCAGTAGTCATTCAGTTTTAGGCCCAAAGCACCTAGGGTGAGTCTTGAGAGGAGAAAATAAAAAAGGCAGTGACATTTTTTGAAATATTTCTCTCAATAACAATTACACAGCAGCACAACTAAGAGTGTAATATGCAAATGTTTCTCTTAAAATAAAACGTGTCAAAATGCGCCTTTGAATATACTGTGATCATTTCCAGCCTCAACACTGGAAGGAAATGGAAGCAGCACAAGACAGAGCAGCATGAGTCGTTGTGGCTTTTTCCTCATAACTTTGTAAATACAGTCTGTAATCGAATGTTCTGCTCTAATCTGCCATCTGGAAAGAATCAACCTAAGCAGCTATTTAATTTCATAATGCTTGCTGTATAAGCACAAAGCTTTTTATGAGTCTTTATTTTGTACCTGTATTCTTTGGTGTATTCAAAGTCTTGCTTGTTGTGAGCAGGTTTGAGGAAGTTGCACTCAATGACACCGATGACCCCGACTCCTGCCCTTTGACCTGAAGCCTGGAGGGATGTGGGAAGTGAGATTCAAGCAGAGGCAGATATTCATATAACTACATTTGGAGCAGAGAACTGCACCTGCCATGCGTGTAACTTATAGATGAATCCTTCTCCTCTACCTTCAGCTGGCAGCCCACTTTCTCGTAGGCTTTAATGAGTCGGTTCCTGTGGTACATCATGATGCCACAGTGCTCTTTGTCTTTCGGGTTCAGCCCAAACGTCACCTTCACCTTGTCTTTCTGACACACACCAGTCAAGGTTAACACTGAGCGTTGGCAGGTTCCAGAATAAGGTAAATAAATACATTTCAAGCTAAAGATTTGAGTCAGGAGCAGAAGCAAATCATTTATTACAACATGGGAGGTGTTTTTCATCAAAAGCACCTAACTTGCAACTTCCTGTTTGCATATGAATAGAGCCACAGAAATAGATAACATGGCTTTATACCCTTTATACCTCTTTGAATGGAAAGGATACGCTGAATTGGGGTTTGTACACGTCATGCTCGATAAATTTCAGACTCTTCGACACCAGCTTAGCCAGAATTTTCTTCCCCCTCAGTATGATCTGTGTCCTCGGCTTCAGATACAAGATACTGAGGTAGGCCTGAGACACAGAGGAACAGGGGGAGAGAGTGACAAGAAGTTAGTTAGTCTTGAATAAGTTCAACAGAAAGCCAATAACATCTCAGAATAAAAACTCAAAGATTGTGCACTCTTCTTAAATGAATATCAACCCCTCCCCTATGTCTGGCTCTGACATTTCAAATCTAAAACATACCAATTTTTTTTTTTCTGACACCATCACTTAAAGGTAGGGTATGTAAGTTTGAGAAACCGGCTCGAGATCGCTAGAATTTGAAAATACACGACCGGAGAAAATCTGCCACTTCCAGTTCCAGTTGTCTTCAGTTCCAGTTCCACTTACAGAGCCCCTCCTCCAACACACACGAACGCGCACATGACCAATGAGGGCACGAGATAAGTTTGTGCACAGCAGGTCGGCCATCCAGTTACTTTAGCCGGGTCGGCTAAAATGATTGGTCGTGCTTTTTACAGTACTACGGCTTCCACAGATGACATTTTTGTCAAAGCACTTAAAGGTAGGGTATGTGAGTTTGAGAAACCGGCTCGAGATACACTTTTTGTTATATTCCATGGAATGCTCTTAACATCCCGATAGCAATTAATATCTTAAGTGCTTTGACAAAAAATCCATAAAAAAATCTCATCTGTGGAAGCTATGGCGCTGTAAAAAGCACGACCAATCATTTTAGCCGCTCCGGCTAAAATGATTGGATGGCCTACCTGCCTGTCAGCCTTCCATCTGTGCACAAACTTATCTCGTGCCCTCATTGGTCATGTGCGCGTTCGTGTGTGTTGGAGGAGGGGCTCTGTAAGGAAGTGGCAGATTTTCTCCGGTCGTGTATTTTCAAATTCTAGCGATCTCGAGCCGGTTTCTCAAACTTTCATACCCTACCTTTAACACTCTATAATAACATTATATAGGCCAATTAACGGTACGGGTACATTAATTAAACTCTTAACATTTTTATAATTGTTTTACACTACTTTTAATCTTACGCACAGGCCAGGCTCTGCTACAACTCATCTAAAAGATGTTCTTATTATTCCTGTGTTTCGAGCAAGGTTTGCACAAATAACTCATACCTTTCACTTTCAATGTCTAAATATCTGTACGTTTTCTTTTTTTATTGAACATACTCTTTTTAACATCTGTAGGTCTGAACTAAATGTAAATTAATGGAAATACTCTAATAATGATGGCCCTTATCAAAGGCAAATTTTAATGTGTAAAGATAGGGCTGAGAGGCAGCGCTGCAGCAGCTTGTCTGGACGCCACAGAGTGCGAGTTGACGTATGGGTTGTGGCCTAAGCTTTAGAATATTTACATGATTTTAAAAATATACATAAGAATTTATGTACAACGATATTAATGTGTATTTAAACAAAAACTGGGGCAGTGTTACTACAAAACCACAAGTACCAATCAAGGAGAGGAAGTTTCAGGACCTTCAGTCCATGAAACACGTCATGCCCGTCGAGTGTCATCAACTTTTTGCCACATAATCACACACACACACACACACACACACACACACACACACACACACACACACACACACACACACACACACACACACACACACACACACACACACACACTTTTCATGGCACTTGTATCTGCTGTAGGGCCTTACCCAGACCCTAACCACAACCAATACATCTCTACCCTGAGTTTTACTCAAACCATCACCCTAACCACTGACTCTAAAATCATGCAGAACAGCTGCAAATGTCCCGACAAGCCCTATTATCAATGCTATGAATGAAAAACTATGTATTTTTTTTAAATTTGGCGAATACAAATCGAACAATTAAAAGGTGGGGTATGTAATTTTGGAGAAACCAGCTTGAGTGCGCTAGAATTTGAAAATACACAACCGGAAAAAATCTGCCCCTTCCTTCAGACTTTCTTACAGAGCCCCTCCTCCAACACACACTTTTGTGCACAGATGGAAGGCTGACAGGCAGGTAGGCCATCCAGTTATTTTAGCCGGAGCGGCTCAGATGTTACGGTTTCCACAGATCACATTTTTTTATGTATTTATTGTCAAAGCATTTAATATATTCATTGCTATCGGGATGTTAAGAGCATTCCATGGAATATAACAAAAAGTGTATCTGAAATAAATTACATACCCCACCTTTAAATCTTCCTTTATGAGTTGAGAAAATGTCTGGTGAATTATCTTTTAATCCCAATTTTTATGATGAGAAAGGCCAATGTGTAAACTGTTGTTCATGTTACAGTTGTACATCCTTGAATACTTTTTACACTGAATATTTACTATAATCATACTGTATTTAATTGCTGCACTTTTAAACTATGCCACAATATAATTGTAATGAATACAACCATAAATACCAGCCTTTAAATCAGTTGTACCGGACTGAAGGGACATAGCGGCAGTGTGCGAAAAAGTACACGTCCCACCGTCCGGGAAGTGTTATTTACAATATCCGACAAGTAGATCTTTCAATTGACTTGTCCGGTGGACAAGTGACGTTTTTCGCCCTGATTTATTAACAAATTATTGATAAATTCAGTTTGCAAAAGGCAGAACTCATTCGCAAATTGTACGTGTCCGCCATTGTTCGTTTGGAAATGTTAGTTTTGGTTCTGCTTGTCGATGTCTAAGGAAATGCATCTCGCCGCTTTCTGTACAGGTAGACGGGGGCGGGGCGGGAAGTGTAGCACAGTGGCAGGGTTGGGAAGCAAAACTCGGTTCCGAGTAGGAACAAATAACAATTGTCCAGTACCGGGATTAATGAGAGTTGTGAGGACAGGAGGCGAGGCCGAGCCCCGCGGACTGCAGCTCTCTCTCTCTATGCTCCGTATCAGCTGATCGCTGCATGGTGCAGCTCAGCGTCTCTCTTTCTCTCTCTCTCTCTCTCTTTCTACACACAGCGGATCCGCTGCCCGTTTAACAGCCTCATCTTTGAAAAACTTTCTTATGTTCTTTCTCTAACATGTAATGAAGGTTATTAAGCCTTTTAGCTCCTATGTTGTTAATATTGACCACCATTTCCTTTATGAAGTAAAGCAGCCTCCCTGTCTGTGTCATCGCGCTGTCCTCACATCCCTGGACCCCCAGACTCGGAGGAGCACAGGGATGTCAGTATTGTTTATGAAGCAGGGTATAGAAAGTACATTATTGAAATGAAAATACTATTTATTTACTTTCACAAACAGTGAGTAGCTGGGCAGCTGCAGCATGTGTATTGCAGGACATGTGTAAGCGTGCAAGCATCTTTGAGTTGTAGAAAAGCGCTAGGCCTTAGGCTATACATATAATGTATTATTATTATTATTATTATTAGGCCTATGTGTTGGACATGTGGTGTTGGACTTTGTCTCACAGGCAGGTTGCAGTGTAACATCAGAGGAGATTGGGCCAATTGTACATTCTCAAACTGCACCACTTAGAACTAACTAAACAATGCAGAGATTATTTTTATATACCGGTAATTGTATTCAATAACAGTAAGAAATTAAACAGTATGAAGTGATTTGTAAATAGGAATACGGATTTGACTTAATGTTTTCATAAATATATTTTTCTCCCAGTTTGTCATGGGACTTATTTTTACCCTCTCAAAGAACCGGAATCGAGAACCGAAAATAACTGGAATCGAAAAGCAGAACCGGAATCGTTAAAATCCAAACGATACCCAACCCTATGTGTGATGCAGTAAAATCTCACCGCTCACTTACGTTAGCTGTGTCGTAAAAACCGTGGTAAAATGTAAAATACGATGGCGAAGAAGAAGATTCCAGTGGCCCGAATTTGTGAAAGTGAAAAATGTATTCGGACAAGTAAATTGCCAAACTCACTTGTCCATGAACAAGTACTCTCTAAACACTTTTTCTCACACTGAGCGGTACAAAACAGGAAGAGGGTGCTGTCTTTATCAGAAGAACCAGACCTTATGATGTTTCTAGAAATAATGGTTTAAACATCTAACACTTCAACAAGCTGCTCTGTGTTCGTAGAGACGGACCCACCCTGAGGCTGTAGTGCATGTCAGGAATGTTGTGTTCTGCTTTCAGGGAGCTGCTGTTCCTCACAACCTTCTTCAGCTCCGTGATATCAATCTCGGGCAAACGGAAGTCGGTCACATCGCTCTCAAAGTCGATCTGTGTCTTGCCATCTTTGCCTCTTCAAGATAACACAAAGGAAGCTGGTATTAGAACAAGCAATGAAACATTTCACACCAATACTAGCAGTCTATTTTGAAGCCGTAAAACACAAAAGCGTTTAAATGTGTTGAGAGGGTTGTCAGAGTGCATCTCCTCACGATGGAGTTCAACCAGCACTCTTCTCAGTCATGATAAGTGCAGTACTAAGTAGTTAATGATAGTGGTTGCAGAAGGAATTATGCACACTTACTCCATTCAAGAATAGTTTCTCAGGTCAGCTGATCACCTGCTCCTGAATGTACCCAGAACATATCAAAGCTGCTGCGGCCCCTCCTCATTAGACAGGCTCCTACACTGTCCGTTGTTAAATCCCACTTTAAACCCCACCTTCATTCTTGTTTATTTTGTGTTCTTACTTTTATTTAGTTTTTTGTTCTGTACAGCACTTTGGCCTGAAAGTTTTAAAGTACATCGCATAACTAATTAAATTGTAAATTGTTGTATAACTCTGGGTGTTCTGGAAGAACGACACCTGCCGGCAAAGAGCTCTTCTGGCAGACTGTTGTGCATGATGCATTAATGCGGGTGTGCGAGTCTTCAACAAATAGATGTTACCGTAATTTTCGGACTATAAGCCGCGCCTTTTTTCCCATTTTTCGACCCTGCGGCTTATATAACGGTGCGGCTAATCTATGGATTTTTACAGCTAACGGCCACTAGGGGACCTCCTAAATCTATGGATTTTACAGGTTACAGTCCACCACCTTTAACTCTATGGGCTCTATGGCCGGTCCGCGCCCCCCACCTTTAAGCGGCGGGCTCCAGCAGGAAAAGCTGGAGGCCGGAAAAGAGTGAGACAGGTAGCACGCAAAAGTAAAAGTGGAACCGAGAGTTGTACGAGAGACAGAACGAGAGCAAGACAGACAGACATTACGAGAGCGAGACAGTTTGTGCAAAGGTGTTAAACGTGCGCTGGGAGCGCACCGTTTAAGTTTGAAAGTTGAAAAGTTTGTGTGTCTGAAACGCTATGTGATACAGTACAGTTTACACAGCACAGTACATGTTCTGTAGCTACTATTGCACTAAATGGTGACACTTGAATACGTTATGCAAATATGCAACTGGTTTGTTGAAATGTTAATAAATGGGAGCTTCCTCAAACAGCCATCTCTTTCCCGACAATCCCCTCTGTGCACGAACCCTTACATATGGCAATTAAACATTAAAACACCTGCGGCTTATAGTCCAGTGCGGCTTATATATGTACACATCATTCAATTTAGCTGCTGTGGCTTATATTCAGGTGCGCCTTATAGTCCGAAAATTACGGTAATGAACTTTTTGAGTCATGGAGTGTAACCTTTTTCTTTATTTAAACCGTTTTTTTGACAGCTTTGCTGCCGCTTGATATGAATATTATAACTCTTTTTTTTTTCTTTTTCTTTTTTTTTTTAAATACTGGAATTCAATCAGCCCCATTTTACTCACTATGGCCCCTCTTGATAAGTGCAGAGTGCAAAAAGAGGAAGTTAAACAGAAGAACATCTGAGGAAGTGAACATGAACTGTTTCTTTATAACTACAGAACATTTCCAAAGAAAGCAAACAAGGAAATATACATTCAAATAATTACATTCAAATGTGCTCTGCTGTTCAGGAGATGATGATATGCCTCTTTGTTTCTGAACGTGCTGTTTTGTATGTTTTTTTTCTAAAAGAATGCTTAAACAAATTTTATGTATGAGTTCATGCTTATTTGAATAATTCTGTCTGAGTCTGTTTGCATACTCATCAATCTCTACATAAGAGCTACCCTCACGGCATCGAGCAAAAAACTCAACAACAGGTGTTTGGTAAGAACTCAAACTACTAAAAGAATAGTTTCAACATTTGTGGGTGTTCTTCTTGGCTATTTGAGAGGAATGAGATCCTTGATTCCACTCTCATGTCTGTCTGGTAAATATGAGGCTACATTCAGGAGAGTTACCTTAGACATTTACTTTTACATAATTGTATCTGCCTATTTTATTGTATTCAGCTCACTAAATGTTTTTCTATATTATTGTAATTGTATGTAATTTTTTAGTTTATAGTTTACACTTTTCTACTACTATTCATATTGTAACTTTCAATTTCCGTTTTATACATTTTTTTAACTTTGTATTGATTTGCATGCATTTGTCTGTTTCTTTAAGATTTGTAGTGTGTCTGTCAGAGAATGTACTGCTGCTGGTTTATAAAGCACTGAATGCTTTAGGGCAAAAATACATTTCTGATCTTCTGCTACATTATGAACCATCCAGAAGTCAAAACTAAACATGGATAGGCAGCGTTCAGTTATTATGCTCCATTTATCTAGAACAAACTACCAGAAAACTGCAGGTCCGCTGCACTATATCTAAATACTCTTAATGTTTTTCATTTTTGCAAAGTACTTTGATTGGCTTGTACAAAAAGGTGCTATATAAATAGTGTAAACTTGCCTTGTTTTACTTTCCACCTAAATTCAGCATGAGCAGTTGAATGATTCTAACCTGCGGATGTTCCAGATTAATATCTTGGTGCCTTTTTTGGAGAGAATGGAGTCAAAGTGTTCCTGTATCTCCTCCTGGGTGCTGACGATGGAGTGTTTGAGGATGGCTGCCAGGCTGGCCTCCGAGTCCTCCGTCACCACCAGAGACTGTAGCACCGAGTTAAGGTCAAGAGATTAAAAAAAAAAGGTTCAAAAGTGACAAACATGAGAAAAAATCTCTACCAACCACTGTGATTGACCAACTGTTTCATAAAGGATATTGGTTTGTTGGTTGAAGGGGACGATGGGGACAATGACAGCCTGGGCCTTGATGTTTTCCAGGTAGGTCTGAGACAGCATTCCCAGAGTCTGGCAGCCACCGTTCTTGGTGAAAATGAGAGCGTCGCGGCCGAGGCGCATGGAGCCGGACTTGAAACCGTTCCCATACACACCGATGGCCTGATGACCGGCTCTCCCTGAACCCTTCTCTGTAAAACCAAAGCTGGAAAAAAAGGATGAAAGGGAGAGAGAGGATATGAGGATGCATGTTTGTCTATAAAAGAGATAACACTAATGATTATTTTTATGATAGAATAAACAATCATTATTAATCCATACAGGAGAGAAATGTGCAAAGGCCATTTTTACTTTTTCCCCCAGAGCAAAGGTGTCTTAATATTTCTGTTTTATCTAACCAGCTGTCTAAAACCAAGCAGAAATGCAGCAACTCTTCAAGTTTGCCAAGTTGAAACAACAATTGTTTAGCATTTAGTTTATTTACATACTTTACATAATTAATGATGATACTTTTATCTGTCCTTATGTATGTACGTGTCGGTTGTGTGTTTATGTTTTTTTTTTTACCAAAGTGCTTTTCATTGTATTCCTGTGTGTGCGCTTACAGAATAATTGTATCTACCGTTTCATGTTTTCTTGTAATGACATTATCAACCTGCAAGGGACTCCAGATGAAAATGTGTCTTTATGGCTAATTCATGGCACATTTCATGTTAATTCATGAGCATTGTCCCATCTTAAATGAATAGATACAGTGTGCTCTGTGTATCTGCGTGTAGTTTACTGTGACATGTAAGTCCATGGGAAAATGTATGCCTGTTACAAAATGTGGTCTAAAAACAATGGTGAGTCACTCTCTGTTTAAATACAGAAAAGAGGAACTCTATCAGTGTGTGTTAATACATGCAATACAATGTTTAAGATGCTTCAGGTTATTAAACAGCATTTACATGTCAGCTTCATGTCTTACCTGAGCATCTTGTGCAGTTTGTTGGGAGTCATGCCGCTACCATTATCAGTGAAGGTAAAGCACAGGTGATCCTCTCTTTTAACTACATCTATCCAGATCTGTTTAGCAGACACCCCGGGATCAGATGCATTGTCTAGATCATGAGAGTAAGAAAGGAGATTAACAAGAGAGAAGAGACTGTCATTTAATCTGTGATGACATCCTAATAACACGATCAGCTGACAGTGAATAACCCCTCATTGCATAGGAAAACTTTTTGTGGACACAGTAACAACGAGGAGGTAGCTTGCTAAAAGTCACAAGAGAAAGTTGGATATTTAATTGTAATGGTGGTAATAATAAACCACTGGGTTAGCTCCGACATCCTTAGCTACCCGTCAAGCATTGCTTTGGATTAACACATTAACAAAAATAATATCCTAATTTCCTAAAACCTTTTTACAATACCACCAAAAATATGTCATAATTCCTGCAGGAATAGTGAAATGTATTAAGGCAAATGTATATTTAAATATGATAATGCAACCTTAAACCTGCCCATGAGAGTTAGAATTACACTAAGACAATTGTTATAGTATATTACAGGGAGAGTATGATGTGTTTGTTATTTTTCAAAAAGTTCATGATAAAATATAAACATCTAGTTCAAACCTACAGCAATACAAACACAGTTTTGAAAATACTGTATCGTGAATCTATTGCTATGTTCATGCAATATACTGTAAATGATAACAGTTTTTCCTCCATGCAGCTGTTTTTAAACTTTGCTGTTGTGACTTTTTGTATTGCTCACCTAACATATTGATGTTATTGCTAATCTCATATATATGACACCTCCCTAAAACCTTTGATGATACAACTTTTTGTGGATTTTCTAATCTCTATTCTGAGAACCAGAGCTTCCCCTTTACAAACGTCATTGTTTTAAATATATTATAATGGCCACGTATACTGCCACTGACTCTTCCCTTGTTGTATCTTTCGAGTAGAGAAAGCAATGATGTCATTTTGCAGAGTAAATCAGTCTTACTGCTCTTCCTGTTGAAACCCAGCAGCCAACAGACTGTCAGCACGTCTGCAGGAGGCATGTCAGTGTTGACAGCTCATAAACAGAACTTTGGAAATAGAAGTCATCTATAATTCCAGTGCACACTATTTGTCCTTTTGACACAGACATCTAAACAAACATAACAACTATGCAAATGACCACTGTGCAAGTTATTTCATTTTTAGGAAGATTATAACACACATTATAAATAGCTCACTCTATACCTAATAACATTATTATTACCATGCCACTCCTCTAAACAGCCAACCGACACTGACAGCAGTAACAGCACTAAAGTCGTTGAGGTTGTGAAAGAGGAAGTCCATTAGGTCCGTTTTTAGCACAAACGCATATCTCACTCAGTGCACTGTGCTTGCGACGGCGTCACCGTGTTTGATATGAAACCATGAAAAGTTTCAGCAGAAAAAAATACAAAGGCACCAGAGCAGCAGGTGCATGACAGTTCAGTGAAATCCTAAGAGACATACCTATTAACTCTGCCACCGCGCTGAAGGGCCCGGTGTGACTGGTAGAGTTGCTGTTCAGGAAGGAAGGACTCATCTTGAAAATAAATACAAAAAAATAGTCAGTGAGTTGGTTCCACTTTCAATTATTCTCCAAAGCAAAGTAAGGTTGTGTTCAAGTAAATATTGCACATAATGATAATACATAAATAATATATAATTACGTACGGAACTCAGGCGAATCCCATGCTCGCTTAACCTCGCCATTTTTGCGACAGGACGGTGTTTGCCTCGAGCCTCTGTGTGTGTTCTGCGCGCGTGCACGCAGCCTGTCACAAGCTGTGGGCGTTTCGTGCTCGGGGTTAAGTCTGTCAAAGGAAGTCAACTCAAAGTTAAGAGGTGAGAAAGAAAAAAAACACCATCTTACTGGAACTAAACGCATACATGCCAACCTTTCCAAATCCAAAAGAGGTAGGTTTGCGGATGGCAAATGTGCACGCCCAAATTAGGTAATCAGAAGAAATGGAACCACAGTAATTACAGGTATAAACCATGTATTTCATATATTGCATCACATTTTTCACAAAAATGTGTCAAAATGTTCAGTCACTTTAGTGCTTGGTATGTACAGTAGCAGACGTGGCTTTCTTGAGAGGTTCAGGGTCTGGTTTCCAGTTGCAGCAGGTGCATTTTTTTTTAATGTTTATCTTCCCTGCCAACAGACCTTCGTGTGCTTCTCTCCGCGATACCTTGATAAACTCGTGATCTGCTGTCCACTTGGCTTCAAACACTCTAGCCTCATCCGACTCCTCTATTCATAGATATATATAAACACTAGATGGCTCATGGGAGATTTTCCAGCGCAGCTCACCGGCCGCGCCATCTTGCTGCAGTTAACTCGGGTACGCGCTATGGTAGCTGTTGTAAGGTGAGTGATCTGCACACAAATACTCATAACTCGCTGAAATCTTGACTGATTTACAAACGGTTTGGTTTATTATAAACTTTATTAGCATGGCTATGATACAGGATGCTTGGACATGTTGAAATTGCAGCTTTTCTTTGTGTATCTGGTTGTATTTATTAGCTGGTAATAACAAGAAGCTGTGAGTGAGACCTAGTATTACAAAGTTGACCCAGCAACTTTACACCAGTGGGAGAGGCAGAACTGCTCTTTCTTTTCATCATAACTAAAGGCCCTGACACACCTACCCGATTTTGGAGTCAGAGGCAGTCGGGCATTAACGGCGCCCTACTCAGGTTGGTGTCCCGCACCGTCGTTAATTTGCGGAACATTTTCACACCTCCCGCGGCCGATTCAAGGGTGCTTCTCAGGTCGATTATTTTTAATTTCCTCGCTCGTCGGTCCCATGGATGTATAATAAGAACTGGATACAGCGTGGGAGGCGGGGCCTCATTCATTCCTATGAGAGCTGCTCATTGGCGCATGAAGATAAAATGGGCCGATTTTTGAGAGCGAAACGTCACAGATTACCCGTCATGCATGAGAAGTACCCGTATGTGCGCTCATAGAGCATGCGCAACTTTAACCACGCCCCCCAAAATGCTCGTTTGTACGTACCTACGTACACATAACAGCACCGCGCGTTCATGACAGCATGGTAATGGATTGTTATATGATGGATTTTGATATTAACGAGGCGGCGCGGCTAGCTAGTAATTATGCTAATTTACAAGGGTGTAACTTTGGTTTGAGAAGTGGGGGGGGGGGGGGCACACAAAACAGGGGGTCCTCCGCAATGAAAAATGTTCTCAATTTAATTCAATTTCATGCCTTTCTACAAATATATTAGGGACTATAGTGTTAACAAATCCAAGAAAAATGTGTAGTGTATATAATGAGTGTGCACACTTATCTAGCATCCTATCCATGTGAACCTGTTTTATTTGTGATGACCTAACATCCTCTAGGGGGGTCCAGGGGCATGCACCTCCGGGAAGATTGTTTTCTTTAAATTGAAGCTAAATGCATCAATCTGGTGCACTTTGAGGGCAACATTAAGAGATTTATGGATACAGTTCTCAACACTCATATGAAACAGAACTGTATATATTTCAATAATCAAAAACCATTAGAATATCCTCACAACCAATAACAAATCATTGATAAACTCCTCTCTCCTGTCTTACCTAGTCTGCATTCTTTCTTTTTATTTATGTGTATTTGACTAAGCACTCCTCTTTCAAACTATGTTTTTTATTTTTGTACTGACCTATAGTACACATTGGAAGGATTTCTTAACTTATTTTATATACAACTAATATCACATAGATGGAAATATTTGTTTACAAAGATGACCGAACCGTTTGAGACCCACTGAGATAACTAGACTAAAGTTTACAATCTAATCGCCCAGAGTCCTTTCCCTCAGTCCGACAGGAGAGGACTCTCTCTCTCCTTATCGTTGAAACAGCTTCTAATCTCCGTTAGCGCGCGCGTGTGTTTTTTTTTTCTCTCTGTCTCTCTCTCTCTCTCTCACAAAAGAAGCAGACCTGAATGTGGCCAAGACCAGAGAGATGGTCATTGATTTCAGGAGGGTGAGGACGTCTCCTCTACCCCTGTGCATTCTAGGAGAGGATGTGGCTGTTGTGGAGGACTACAAATACCTGGACAACGGTCTGAACTGGAGGATCAACACTGACGCTGTGTACAAGAAGGGGATGAGCCGACTATTTTCTGAGGAAGCTGAGATCCTTCAACGTATGCAGCAAGATGCTGGAGATCTTCTACCGGTCTGTTGTGGCTAGTGCACTCTTCTTCTTTCTTCTGCTGGAGCAGGATCAATAAACTGATCAGGAAAGCTGGGTCTGTAATCGGCATCAAGCTGGAGGACACTGAACAGGCTGTTAGCCCCACCCATCCTCTCCACCTGCAGCTGGACAGTCAACGGAGCTCCTTCTCCAAAAGACTGCTGCAGCTCCGCTGTCACATTCGCAGGTAGACCACATTCCTGCCCACTGCCATAACTCTGTACAATAAATGACCTCTGGCTGGAAGAGAACTCTCTGCTCCATAGTTTCTCTTGAATATAACCACGTTGTACATTTTACACATATATAATCTGTTCAATATTTAATATTTAACATTAATATTCTATATGCCTTATTCATGTATATCAGATATATATAATATCCGTCAAACTCAACATGTATATTGCCTTATATTTATGTGTGTATGTATATATATATATATATATATATATATATATATATATATATGTATACATATGTAATATCCTGTCAAATCCAACATGTATATTTTCCTCTTTCTTTATTTTTCTTGCTTATTTCTAATTTATTGTAAAATGCCTTGTCCCTTATGCTGCTGTAACTAACATTTTCCCCCCAAATTGGGATCAATAAAGTACCATCTTATCTTATCTTATTTGCATGTGGAATGTCACTAACAAATGAGAGCACCATATGGCTTGTCATATTAAATCCTTTATCTCGGTGGTACCCAGGAAGGTCGGTGGTTGTGAAAGAATACCAAAGCTGAGGCTGGACGATGATTGATTGTTGGTGTGCCATCCAACAGATATTTACGAGCTATCACTTGGCAGTAATGAACATGTAACATAATTTCTTTGATTTATTAAAAGACCATCTTGTGACTTCACAAACCGGTTTCCTCTCCTTTTTTAATTTGCCCGGTTGTTTTGTATTTTGTTACTTCCCTTTGGTTCCCCTAGTCCAGTATGTTTTGCTTCAAAGTACAGTTGCAACTCGAATCCGATTCTCTAAGAACAGAGGGTTTAAGTTGTTGATTGGATTTGGCCATTTTAAGCGATGCTTGTTGAATGTGAGGTGTTGTACATGTGTCACCGTGTGTCTTATTGGTTTTGTGTTATACTGTATTTTATTGTGTGCAGCTGGTCCTTATCTCCAAGACACATTTAAAACAAAAATAACCTTGAAGCCCCATCTCTCCCCACCTGCCCCTGCTTCCTCCTACGTCCCCTCCACACCACACCAAGTTGTTCTTCTAGGCTAGGGCTTTTTTCGACGACAAGAACTCAGCGCACCATACTGTGAAGTGGTAACATATTTCAAAGGTTCTGGATTTGTTTACAAAGTGCAGAGCTTCGTGACCACAGAGCGTGTGAACGTTGTTATCAGCTGTTTTAGCGCAGTGCTGCTGTACAGACCGACGTTAACAGCAGCCCTGTCTGCACACGGAAACCGACTCTGTCATCCGGTGATCTAACCACCTTCTGGAAAAGCTTCACAAGTACGTCGGTACGCAAATGCGCTTTGTGACACAACAGCGCCATATAGAGTTACGACATCTCCGTTCACTCCAATGGACCAGTTTTTTTTACAGAAATGGCGGATCGTGGAGCTCTCAATAGTTCCCCGGAAGTTAGCTTGCCGCTGACTTGCGGGGCTATCTGCGGCTAGCAGCGCAGTAGAGTTGCAGCATAATAGACCGTTCGTGTTGGACTTTTAAAGGTAAGAAGACGTTTAAAGATTTATATTGCGGATATTATCAGCACATCTGAGTCAAATTAACATGTGTATTAAAGGATGTTAGTGGATTCCGTGAAGATTATCCCTAAATCAGTAGATTTAGGGAACGTTTACAGATAACAAATTAGGCTAGGATTCCGGATAAAGTTAGCAACACACGTTAACCACGAACAGCCTATTAATCCGTTCTCCTAATGTTATTTCAACCCAACGTTGTGGAATTAGAGAAAAGGGGCTTCTTAACGTGCTTTTATCCGGGGTGGAGGGAGTTCAATATTAGTTAAATATAACATTGGGGCGCGTGATTGTAGTGGGTGGAGATGGTGAAATGAGGATATCCATTTTAGAGTTCAAGCTAATATAATATAGTTCACGTTACACAATAATAAGGAAGATAGCTATTTGTGTGCTATTGATATGGATTTAGAGTGCATATTTGAGACTTCCAAACAGTAAACAAAAATGTAACTTCTGTTTTTTTTTAGCAGAGCCAATATGATGTCCTTGTGATTCTGTTGATTATTACCTGTCGTCTGTATTGTGTTGCAGCTCAGCTGATTTTGGATTGATGGCAAAGGGAGAGGGACTTAAAGAGCATCTTGCAGGTTTTTATTTATTCTACATTTATGCTTAAACTTGCTTGAAAATTACAATTAAAAAAGTGAATGTAGGATTTGATATGTTTTACGAGACATAAGGGCAGGAATTCAGAGGGAAATGAGCAATTTTGAGCTCTGCTCTTAAAGACTGCTTTTTTTTAAGGTCCTACGTTAAACGCGTCATATTACATCACGCAGGGGACACATCTCCGCTCTCTGACCGCGGGTATAGTAGAGTTGCGTTGAGTAGAGCGGTTGTGTTTTAAGGAGCTGGTAATTTTCGGTAGTTTTACATTGTATTTCACCATTTGTAATCATGGTGCAGTATTGTGTTTGTGCAGGTTGCACAAATACCAGCCTGTCAGGACATCGAGTCCACAGTAAAAAGGACCGGAGCTAGCGTTCGTTCCTGGGTGCGTTGTGCATCCACCTCCCTGCAGCACATACTCTCCACAGCTTTATCAGGAAACCGTATTACTTCTCTCTCCCCCTCCCCCCCCTTCGCTGCTCTCTCTCTCTCCCCTCCGGTACACGGCACCGTAAGAGATTGCATTAGGTAACGCTGTGGTAGCTGTACTGCTCCAGCCGTCTCCTTTGTGTTTGTTTGTTTCCCCCTGTCTGTGTTGTTTGTGTGTGCGTGGTGGCTGTCACTCCTGGCTCCCGGCTCAACCTCCACTCACCTGCTGCAATCAGCTGTGCACCCTCCCCGACTACACACCTGCTTTCCATCAAGCCATTTACAACGACATATCAACGGAGGCTCCACAACCTTTCTCCGCCAGATCGTCAAGTATCAGCCGTATCTCGCGTCTCTCCTCCGGTACACAGCACCGTAGTGTGGAGTTGCATTAGGTAACCCGAGATACGGCTGATACTTGCGCATTAGTTTCTGTTATGGATCAGTATCAACAGTCCTGCCAGTAACGTTACTATATTATCAATGCTACTTTAGTTATAGCCTGATATATGATAGCTAACTTTACAATGTTGTGATGTGACGCTAGCTAACATTATGTACCTAACGCCGGTCACTCACCAAGATAGCTGCCCAGTTCTCCACTGGTTCTCCTCACACCACAGCTCAATTTCTCTCCGATGGCCGTTATTTCTTCTAATCCTTGGCTGCTCCTGGTCTCTTGGACGCCTAGCCGGCTCATAATTATAAGGTTGTGGTCCGTCATATGCATTCGAATATTCATGTTCAACTTCTTCTGTGTTTTCTGTGTCGAAACTAGCATTGGGATCCATATTTCTTAATACGTTACACCGGCCGCTCTCCCCCTTGTGTCCCGTGTTACGTCACACGCGGGAGGTCACTTGCCGAGGCTTTTTTATGCGGAAGTGAACATTTCTTACAAAAATGACGCCAGATGTCACTGTAGTGTATATTTCTGTATATTTTTTTGAAAATCTAGTGTATTCATAATTTTCCTACACATTTATTCACAGGTGTCTTTAACCTGGAAGTTGCTCTTTAAGTGAGAGTGAAAACACAAGGTAAGTTTCAAATAGGTCAGCCATTTCCCACAGTTAACAGGTGAAGGACAGAGGAGGCTCTTAAAGAAGAAGTTACAGGTCTGTGAGAGCCAGAAATCTTGTTTGTTTGTAGGTGACCAAATACTTATTTTCCACCATAATTTGCAAATAAAGTCTTTAAAAATCAGACAGACAATGTGATTTTCTGGATCTTTTTTTAATCATTTTGTCTCTCATAGTTGAGGCATACCTAGGATGAAAATTACAGGCCTCTCTCATCTTTTTAAGTGGGAGAACTTGCACAATTGTTGGCTGACTAAATATTTTTTTGCCAAAAACAAACAAAACAAGATTTCTGGCTCTCACAGACCTGTAACTTCTTCTTTAAGAGCCTCCTCTATCCTCCAATTTGTAACTGTATTAATGGCACCTGTTTGAACTCGTTATCAGTATAAAAGACACCTGTCCACAACCTCAAACAGTCACACTCCAAACTCCACTATGGCCAAGACCAAAGAGCTGTCAAAGGACCCCAGAAACAAAATTGTAGACCTGCACCAGGCTGGGATGACTGAATCTGCAATAGGTAAGCAGCTTGGCGTGAAGAAATCAACTGTGGGAGCAATTATTCGAAAATGGAAGACATACAAGACCACTGATAATCTCCCTCGATCTGGGGCTCCACGCAAGATCTCACCCCGTGGGGTCAAAATGATCACAAGAACGGTGAGCAAAAATCTCAGAACCACACGGGGGGACCTAGTCAATGACCTGCAGAGAGCTGGGACCAAAGTAACAAAGGCTACCATCAGTAACACACTACGCCGCCAGGGACTCAAATCCTGCAGTGCCAGACGTGTCCCCCTGCTTAAGCCAGTACATTTCCAGGCCCGTCTGAAGTTTGCTAGAGATCATTTAGATGATCCAGAAGAGGATTGGGAGAATGTCATATGGTCAGATGAAACCAAAATAGAACTTTTTGGTAAAAACTCAACTAGACGTGTTTGGAGGAGAAAGAATGCTGAGTTGCATCCAAAGAACACCATACCTACTGTGAAACATGGGGGTGGAAACATCATGCTTTGGGGCTGTTTTTCTGCAAAGGGACCAGGACGACTGATCCGTGTAAAGGAAAGAATGAATGGGGCCATGTATCGTGACATTTTGAGTGACAACCTCCTTCCATCAGCAAGGGCATTGAAGATGAAACGTGGCTGGGTCTTTCAGCACGACAATGATCCCAAACACATCGCCCGGGCAACGAAGGAGTGAATTCGTAAGAAGCATTTCAAGGTCCTGGAGTGGCCTAGCCTGTCTCCAGATCTCAACCCCATAGAAAATCTTTGGAGGAAGTTGAAAGTCCGTGTTGCCCAGCGACAGCCCCAAAACATCACTGCTCTAGAGGAGATCTGCATGGAGGAATGGGCCAAAATACCAGCAACAGTGTGTGAAAACCTTGTGAAGACTTACAAAAAACGTTTGACCCCTGTCATTGCCAACAAAGGGTATATAACAAAGTATTGAGATTAACTTTTGTTATTGACCAAATTTTTCCACCATAATTTGCAAATAAATTCTTTAAAAATCAGATAGTGATTTTCTGGATTTTTTTTTCTCATTTTGTCTCTCATAGTTGAGGTATACCTAGGATGAAAATTACAGGCCTCTCATCTTTTTAAGTGGGAGAACTTGCACAATTGGTGGCTGACTAAATACTTTTTTGCCCCACTGTATATGTATATATATATATATATATATACATATATGTATGTGTATATATTAGGGCCGGGACTTGATTAAAAAAATTAATCGAATTAATTACAAGCTTTGTAATTAATTAATCGCAATTAATCGCATTTTTAATCACATAGAAATATTTGACCTGAGAACAGTGAGAAGCAATTTTTTTCACATGGATTTTAGTATACCATTGAATAATGACTGAATACATAAGCTTAAGCAACAAAACATTGTTTATTTTTTTCAAGGTGGTACACTGGCCATAAAGTGTAGCAATAGCATATTTAGCAATATATTACATTTCAGAGATTCAGGTAGCCTATACAGTAGGTAGGTAGACCTTCTGTAAACTATAACACTTTGTTTTTTAAGTAAAACACAATACTTTCAAGTACATTCAGAACATTGGAAACCCTGACTATTAGAAAACATCTCTCTGTTGCTTCAGAGGCCATAACAGACTTTGTTGATTTACCAACAGTTGATTTAACAAATCTAATCAATTTCAGTCCAACTCTCTCAATAACCTTGGCCGAAACAATAAACAGTTCAACATAAAGTGCCAGTTGCACCAACAACATAATAAATAGTTCAACATAAAGTGTACTGTACCATTTAAAATAAAATAAAAAAGTGCCAGTGATTGACCTCAATCCCTCCTATTCTTCCAATATCCTGATGAAAAATAAAATCTCTCTGTTGCATAGGCCACTCTGTTTGATCAACGCGAATTGGGTGTGGGTCCTTGTACTCCGAGTCGGGCTAACGTCCACGCTAGCTTCCATGCTAGCTGCTATAGGTTTTGCATTGAGGTGATACTTGAGGCTTGATGTGCTGCGGTGATATGCGAATTCCTTTTTGCATAATTTGCAAACAACCGTGCTCTTATCGACGCTTCCATCCGTCCGTTTTTTAAAACAAAATGTCCCATCCACGGGGCCAACCAAAGCGGTCTCATCAGCTTCTTCGTTCGACTATTGTTCGCTGTGGTTTGTTGTTGTCTGAAGTCATGAACGTTAGTTGGTGCTCCAGTATAATTGGTACCCCTGAAACTCATCCAGTGAGAAACGTTCCGTGGTACAAAAATAAGTGCGATTTAAAATGCGTTAATTTTTGTGTAATTAATTCATCTTAATTAACGCGTTAAAGTCCCGGCCCTAGTATATATATATATATATATATATATATATATATGTGTATGTACATATATGTGTGTGTGTATATATATATACACATATATATGTATATGTATGTATGTCCGTTAGAGCCAATAGAATCAAGGGGAATTTCCACATACACACACCTTACCATTGAGAAATAAGAGCTATGCACACGCAGTTTTGCATGAGAGCGAACCTATCTCTCGCTCTGACATCTGGAAACAAAAGAGCAGGTTTATTGCTTATGGATCATCCGAAATCATTTCAAAGGGACACAGACACATTGGATTAACCTATGGATTAACTTCAGCAGCATTTTTATCATTTTAATCAATCAATCAATCAATCAATGTTTATTTATATAGCCCAATATCACAAATGTTACATTTGTCTCAGTGGACTTCACAGTTTGTACAGAATATCAGTATGACAATACGACACCCTCTGTCCTTAGACCCTCACATCGTACAAGGAAAAACTTCCAGAGAAAACCCACAGTTTAAAGGGAAAAATGGGAGAAACCTCAGGGAGAGCAACAGAGGAGGGATCCCTCTCCCAGGACGGACAGACGTGCAATAGATGCCGTGTATAAATTGAAAAGATAATACATTTGCAACATAGGTAGTCCAAATGTTTGGAAATGCATGTGTGTATAATAGGAAGATGAATCTACGAGTATATCCATCCAGGAATTATGATCCAGGACCACAGCCACGACTCAAGATCCAGGACTCGCAATCCATGACACAGGACCGCAGGATCAGCCATGACTCCGGATCCCGGCGTATATAGACACCAAAAAGAAAGAAATTTGGGGAAGCTGGGTTAATCGGAACATGAGAGTACACAGGTATAGACAGAGAGAAGGAAGAAGTAAGATGTCCCCCGACAAACTAAGCCTATATCAGCAAAACTAGGGGCTGAATCTAATCAGCCCTAACTATAAGCTTTATCAAAAAGGAAGGTCTTAAGCGCACTCTTAAAAACGGATAGGGTGTCTGCCGTCCGAACACAAACTGGAAGCTGATTCCACAAAAGTGGAGCTTGATAAGAAAAGGCTCTGGCTCCCATTGTACTTTTAGAGACTCTAGGAACAACCAACAACCCTGCATTCTTGGAACGCAATGCCCTAGTAGGACAATAGGGTATAATGAGTTCTTTAAGGTAAGATGGCGCCTGCCCATTAAGGGCTTTGTAGGCGAGAAGAAGAATTTTAAATTCTATCCTGTGTTCTATAGGGAGCCAGTGTAAGGCAGCCAGAACAGGAGTAATGTGGTCCCTTTTCCTAACTCTGGTTAGTACACGAGCTGCAGCATTTTGAATCAGCTGAAGCGACTTGACTGACTTCTTGGTACACCCTGATAATAAGGAGTTACAATAATCCAGCCTTGAAGTAACAAATGCATGGACTAGTTTCTCTGCATCGTTTTGAGGCAAGATATGCCTAATTTTTGTAATGTTACGAAGATGGAAGTAGGCGGTCCTTGAAATTGATTTTATGTGGGTGTTAAAGGATAAATCCTGATCAAATATAACACCAAGATTCCTTACAGTCTCACTGGAGGCCAAATTAATGCCATCCATAGTTAATATATCTTTAGATAATTTGTTTCGTAGATTCTTCGGGCCAAGTACAATAACTTCAGTTTTGGTCGTGTTTAACATCAAAAAATGTAAGGTCATCCACGTTTTTAAGTCCTTGAGGCAGTCTTGAATTTTATTTAGATGATTAATTTCATCAGGCTTGATTAATAAATATAGTTGAGTATCATCCGCATAACAATGAAAGTTTACAGAATGATTCCTTATAATATTGCCTAACGGAAGCATATATAGGGTGAACAAAATAGGTCCAAGCACTGAGCCCTGTGGCACTCCATGGCTAACTTTGGTTTGCATGGAAGATTCATCGTTGACGCGTACAAACTGAGAGCGTTCAGATAGATAGGACCTAAACCAGCCTAAAGCAGTTCCCTGTATGCCAACTAAGTGCTCTAGTCTTTGCAGTAGGATATCATGGTCGATAGTATCAAATGCAGCACTAAGATCGAGCAAGACAAGAATAGAGACAAGTCCCTTGTCAGAGGCTATTAGAATGTCATTTGTGACTTTAACCAGAGCTGTCTCTGTGCTATGTTAATGCCATTGAAGACCACGTTTGACCAGACAACGACAAAGGTGAGCCATTTTGCCGTTTTTAGCTACAGCCGCACATGTTTTGATGTCTGTTCTTGTTAATATCTTCGCGAGTTCTTATCATGGAGTGATGATGTATGTACCAATCGGGGTAGAACAGGTTAAACAACTTAAAAAAGCTAAAGAAGAGCAGCCTAGATGTGGCAACAAGTATGGGATTAGTTTTGTGTCATAAAGATAAAGCAACACTTTCCCAGAATCAAGCAAAACTAAGAGTTTAAGATAAAAAATGAAGTCAAACAAAATAAAATACATTTTAAAAATAAAACTATAAGTTGCAAACAAATCATTTGTGTAATCATTTAAACTGTAACTTTTTTCTTTTTTTTAACATAGGTTTTTGTTTGCAGTTCTCTTTGCTTCTTTCTCGATGATCAGACTTTTGCTCTCGTTGCAGCTCTCTCGTGCTCCTTCATTTTTTGTTTTCGATTCTGACACAAACATCCCAGGTGGGCGGGACTTTCAGGGGTGCGTGCCCATTGGCTACTCAGTTTTTGAGTCATAGCCCAGTCCTCCAGCGATTGTACAGTGCAGCTGCGTAGCTGAGCATGGACAGAAGACTCCCAGAAGAACCAGCTTTTCAATTATTATAATACTACAAGTGAAAATATATTTAAGTATTGATCATGTGCGTTGTTTGTGCTGTACTATACGGTCTGTTCTTTATTGTGTTAAGTGAGAAGTAAAGAAAAGCTGTGCTATGAAAGTTAGCTTTTGCTAACTTTAGATCCATTACAATGCAAGCTAAGTAGCCTAACAGCAGGGAAAGTTAGCTACATAGCTAGCAGTGAGCGTTCAGACACCGGCGCACACACTCAAACGGACTTGTGTGACTGACTCTACCAACATGCTTTCATGATTCTGTTTAGATATGCAAGTATAAGCCATGATAGCTTATTTTATTAACACGCTAATTCGATATGAAAATCAATGGAGGCTGAGTTTACTACTTCTCTTTGTATGAAAACCTACCGTCCATGACTGCCACTGAGCTGAGTTTTATTTGTTAACTTCATATTTTTCATTTCCAAAAACATTTATTTTCCTCTCATATTAACAGTGTGGATCACTGAGACAGAGTGGTGTCCAGAGGTCTTATCCCGTTTCTCACTTCCTGTGAGGGGACAACCTCAGATCCACTGAGAGGGCATGAAGAAAGACCTTCACCATCTTCATCCACGCTGGACGTTGCTGTTATCACTTGCTCAGTGTCATTTCATTTGAACAAAATGTCTTTACACATACATTTAATAGATTTTATTATCATCCACCTTTTTGTTTTATGTCCTTTTATTTAAAACATTCTTTGAGACTTCATCTTCTGGTTCAAATTTCCATGTAATTTGTATAATCACTATTGTCTTTATTCTACATTACATTGCATTTAGCTGACGCTTTTATCCAAAGGGACTTACAATAAGTGCGTTCGACCAACAAAGTACAAACTTGAAGAAAACAGAATCATATAAGTACATCAGGTTTCGTGGAGCTAAAACATTTCAACTGCTACTCAACTGGCTTTAGATAAGCCAGTCCTTTATTAGTATATAAGTGCTTTGTTAGTAATTCTATCGCTCGAAGTGGAGTCGAAAGAGATGAGTTTTCAGTCTGCGCCGGAAGATGTGTAAGCTTTCTGCTGTCCTGATTTCAATGGGGAGCTCATTCCAACATTTTGGAGCCAGGATAGCAAACCCACGTTTTTTGCTGATGGGAACTTGGTTCCCCCTCGCAGTGAGGGTGCAGCGAGCCGTTTGGCTGATGCAGAGCGGAGTGCACGCGTTGGGGTGTATGGTTTAACCATGTCCTGGATGTACGAAGGGCCAGATCCATTCGCAGCATGGTACGCAAGTACCAGTGTCTTGAAGTGGATTCTAGCAGTTACCGGAAGCCAGTGAAGGGAGCGGAGGAGCGGCGTGGTGTGGGAGAATTTAGGAAGGTTGAAGACCAGACGAGCAGCTGCATTCTGGATGAGCTGCAGAGGTCGGATGGCACATGCAGGTAGACCAGCCAGGAGGGAGTTGCAGTAGTCTAGGCGTGAGATGACGAAAGCCTGGACCAGAACCTGCGTCGCTTTCTGGGTCAGCTGGGGACGTATCTTCCTGATGTTGTAAAGAGTGTATCTACAGCAGCGGATTGTTGCAGCTATGTTTGCAGTGAAGGACAGTTTGTTATCTAGGATCACACCCAGATTCTTTGCAGTCTGAGTCGGGGAAACAACAGAGGTGCCGATGTTGATTGTTAGGTCAAGAGTGGGACAATCTTTTCCCGGAAGGGAAAGCAGTTCAGTCTTGTCAAGGTTGAGCTTGAGGTGGTGAGCAGACATCCACCGAGAGATGTCTGCTAGGCAAGCAGAGATGCGTGCGACAACCTGGGTCTCTGAGCGGGGAAAGGACAGAATTAATTGGGTGTCGTCAGCGTAGCAGTGGTATGAAAAACCATGCGGGCTAATGACAGATCCGAGCGAGTTTGTGTACAAGGAGAAGAGGAGGGGACCAAGAACAGAGCCCTGAGGGACCCCTGTAGTTAATTGACAAGGGTCGGACTCGGTCCCTCTCCAAGTTACCCTGTAGGTACGGTCTTTGAGGTATTAGGTGAGGAGGGAAAGTGCAGAGCATGAAACTCCAAGTTCTTGGAGAGTGCGTAGGAGGATTTGATGATTAACCGTGTCGAATGCAGCAGACAGGTCCAGAAGGATGATGACAGAGGAGAGGGAGGCTGCTTTAGCTGTGTGCAGTTCCTCAGAGACATCAAGGAGGGCAGTTTCTGTGGAGTGACCTGCCTTGAAACCAGACTGGTGCGGATCCAGCAGGTTGTTCTGATGGAGATAACAGCATGCACTTCACTTGTACATTGGCTTCATCTTTTGCCAAAATGATTCCAGGGTACAGCTCTTGATCATATGTAATGACGCACCAGCTTCCAACCATGTCATTTTGACTCCAGTCAATGTCCTGGGTTCCTTTGTGTGGCTCTTTTTGGGGCCTCTCAGAGATGACTGGTTGAGGGTTTGAGGGTCCAGGTTCCTCAGCCTGGATAATCTGGCATCCCCTCGACAGAGTGGGGAAGATGAACTGCCGAGCATTGTAACAATTACAGGACATGTTTTTATGTGTGATACACATGCAACTTGCATCCCTGGTGATCAAGTGGCCTTTTTGGTTGGTGACCACCTGGTGAATTCTCATGGTCCCTGGGACCGGTGGAATGTTCTCTGGCATGAGAGAGTGAGCTTCCTCAACTCTCTCAGCCTCCACGTAAAAGAGCTTCACTGTGGTGCCTGTTGTGATCAAAGCACGATAAAGTGTGGCAGGGTCTGGTATGTCACGCCCATGACACACAAGCTGATCTGCCAGTCTCTTTAACACTCCCCCCACGCCATCAGGGGCTCCCTTTCCATGGCTGGCCTCAAAAAAATACAGCACACAGGTATGCATGGTCGCCTGTTGGTGCGAGAAATGCACAGATTGGATCTCTCTGCCCATTTTGCACACATAATTCTCTGAAAAGTCCACATGGATAATGCATTCCTGTGAGGATAGACTTTTCTTCAGTTCTCTGGAGAATGAGAACTGCTGCTTAATGTTGAATATGTGCCTCTTGAACTTGTGAAGCAGTAGGGTGAAGTGGTCAATGAGATCCACTAAGGAGCTTTCAATTTGTTTTTTGATTGTCACTTTGAATGACACGGCCTCCTTTTCTTGTGGCCTGGTCATCTCTTTCTCTACCATCCCCCACTCTGTGTATGTAACACGGTCTGAGGGGTCATAATCAGCAGCCAGTGGGAAGCATTTCTGGTTACATGAAGAACACTCTCCATACATACACTCCTTACTGTCAGTGCTGCAAGTGACCTCCTCTGTGAGCCTATCAAGATTTGTGTGCGTCAACAAATTTAGTTGCTTCAGCCTGTCGACAACAAAGCCAAGATTCTCGTGGACTTTACACATGCAGGTATCTCGGTCCTGCATGGTTGGGTGTATAACCCAAAAGGGACGGAGTCTGCAAAAGAGAGCGTAGGACAAGGCCCTGTGTGGGTTTTCAGATTCAAACTTCTTGTGAAGATTTTGAAGTGAATCAACAAGTAACCTCTTTTGTTTCTTAACACCGTGTCGAGTCATTGTCTGTTTTTTTCCAGTCGTCACGCGACTGACATCATCTCTGACATAGAACTCTCTAATTTTGGATTTGAATGCGTTTGGGATGCGGTTCTTATCTTTACGGGTGAAGGTAAGTGGATTTACTTCTAAAGTCTTCCATCTTCTCCTCGGGAACCCAGTGGCTCTTTGTGCATATTTTTGGAGGCGGTATTTTTTTAATTATTTTCCCAGAGAGCAGTTGGGAGATAACCTGTCGCTCTCTTTCATCGTGTGACTCTTTATATCTATTCTTTAAGTCCCTCAAAAGTGCTGTGTGAAATTTGAGTGTTCTCCGTGCGTCTGACCGCTGAGATGGGGTTCTCAGGTGGTGCTTGGCTGTAGAAGATGGGGAAGCGGCTTCATTCTTCAGACGAAAGAACCTTTTCTTGTACTTCTGTCTTTTTTCTTTCTTCTACCAACTTTTCCTTCACTTCCTCAAGTTCAAGTCGGAGGCTTTTTCTCTCCTTCTTTGATCTTAATTGCCCCACACGACGTTGCCTGCAACACAACGAAATGGTGATTAAATAATATTTCTAATTGTCATCTATGTATCCAATCTATCTTTCTCTCGCTCACTCGGTCTGTCTCACTCTCACACACGCTCACTCTCTCTGTCTCACTCACACATACTTTCTTTCTTTCTTTCTGTCATTCACTTCAGGTAGTAAGCCATAACCTCTGTCCTTGAACTCTAACCTTGAGGGCCCTGGAGCTGGCTCTGGCTCTGGACTTAGGGGAGGGGTCATGCACTGCTCTAAGGTAGTTGTATGTTGTGCCTTGGCTCTTCTGGATCTTGCCTGTGCTTCTCTCCAGTAGTTCTGCTTGGATTTCCTCTCCCTTTCATCGAGTTCCCTAATAGATGGCCTTTTGCCGGCAGCCTTGTCCCTCCTCGATCTATCCTTCTCTTTTTCTAAATGACTTTTTCTTTCCTCAGGATCAGCATCCCTACGCTGCCTGTATCGGCGCTGTTTTTCTGCTGCAGATAGAGGCATCCTAACAAAAGCATGTAAAATACAAATGCATATTAAATCACCTTTCTTGTTCAAAATAAGTTATTTCATATTATATCATATAAATAACATTAATAATAACTAGAAGCACTCAGAGAGCGCAAACCTCCGCCATGACCATGTCACTGATGCCATAACATCTACACGCTGATTCAGATGACCACCAAAATTGAATCACTTATTCCTTTTGTCATTTCCAACAACTCCACAAAACAAACACACAAACACAGAAATCAGGCGATCACATAACCTCCTGGGCGGAGGTAATAATTATGTATTGTATTAATAATTCTGGTTTTGGACACAGAATAAATATTGGAACATGGCAGGGAAAGGGTTAATAGTAACAGGTTTGACAGTAACAGGTTTGACAAAATAAGTTTTTGGCAGCCATTACTTGCCATGTGGTTCACACAATGACACCACATGGTGTGCATTCTAAAGAGGCCAAAATGCATTTTTATATGTACATTTTAATTTAAAGTGTTTAACTTTTTAATACATGATATTATGGTAACGCGGGTTGACACACTATGACCGTCCCCTTCAGTCAAACTAAACACAACTCATTGAAAATTCATAAAAAAATAGGAGCACTTACTTGTCTGTTTGTCAGTCTTGAGAAAAGGCATATGATGTCACTTCCTGAAAATGATGTCACTTCTGGGATGCTCATTGCCCCTCAGGGGGGCGTGTTTATTCAAAGTAACGCATTTGACGTAAAACGTAGGGACAGTTATAAAATTGAATTTTTTTCAATATTTCAAAAAAGTGAAGAATAAAATACATGCGTCATAGGTTAACTAACAATTGAGGCTTTTCATATATAAAAGTTTTTTTAAGATAATTTGGTTTTATCCTCTTAAAAAGCCAGTTGTAATGTAAAAGTTTTACCGAGGGACAAGACATTTTGACCATATTTAACAGATATACAATACAAAAATCTTTAAAATCTTTAAAATATATAAATGTATGAATTTTTTTAATGAACTTTATTTGTTTACCATATAATAACAACTACATTTGTTTATTTTCTGATGTTAATACAGCTTTTATACAGCTTAATGGGGTAGTTTTTGTGTCAGGGACACAAAATGGCACGTTTTCATAGAATGACCCAGTAACATAGCTGAACATGGTATTGCACATTTAGCTTTGAGTGTTACTGACCTGAGATGTTTTTATTACATGAATTAAGGTGACTGAGGCTTTTTAACATACAGGGATGCAAACTCATCAGGTATGAAAACGGTAACAAGGATCCGAGCCCCCGGCTCCCCCACCCCACGGAATGACAGAGGATTTTAGCAATCAGAACAACTAAAGCAGCAGTGTTAATAATAACAGAAACGCCAAAGAGTCACATAATAGAAATATATAAAAACATTTATTTCAAATTGTGGAGCAGTCAGTTTATAATTTTGGCAGCACTGTTGAGCATTTTGAAAATGTATTTTCAGGCCTCTGTGCAAGGCTTAAGTCTTTTTATCTTTATAGCCACATGGTGTAAAGTAACTAAGTTCATAAACTCAACAAGTACTATACTTGGGCACAATTTTGAGATACTTGTACTTTATTTAAGTATTTCAATGTTTTGCTACTTTGTTCTTCTACTCCACTACAGTTCAGAGGTACATGGTGTACTTTGACTCCACTACATGTATTTAATACCTTTAGTTACTTCACAGATCTAGAGTAATTAAGTGAAATATAATCAAGTGTTAAATCAGACTTTAGTTCCACCTGGAGTAAATCCACAAGCTACCCTGCAGTATACAAAGTCATTCAAACTAGCTGCACCTTTAGCAGCTTTGAGAACACTTTCATGATCAATCATTATAAAACATATCATATCTATTATTCTGAAATGGGCCAATCTGCACAATGACTACTTTTACTGTCGCTACTTTCACTATATTTTGATGACAATACTTTCTACTTTTACTTGAGGAACATTTTGAATGCAGGACTTTTACTGTAACAGAGTATTCCTACACTCTGGGACTATTACTTTTACTCAAGTACAAGATCTGAGTACTTCTATTTTTACTCAAGTACAATATATATACTTATACCACCTCTGTTTATAGCCTATGAAAAAAACTATTAGAAATAGAAGGCTAAAGCTAACGTTAGCAGATAGTGACAATGTATGCTAGCTAGCTAGCTCAACGATTCCTTAAATAATATTGCCACAGAAAAACTTTTCAGTTCACATCACGCTCTGCCGCTCCGACAGGGAGCTCTGCTCTGAACACCTGAACAGCCCGTTCTAACAGCTGTTCACCAGCGGTCCAGTCTGTGCCACAGTGACTCCGGACGCACAGTTAATATTAACGAATGCACCCGTAGGTAATGTAGCTGCTGAAGCTAGACCATCATCTCGGAGCAGCAGAGCCTTATTATACATCCATGAGCAGAGCCGACAGGCAGGAAGACTCGAGCACACAGCTCGTACTTCATTATAATATATAAAAAAAGAACACCATGCGTGTCATGATGGCACATAACAGCTCACGGCCGCAGATTACTCCGGGTCCCAGCCCCCCCCATACCCCAAAAATAGTTGTATTGCAGATCTACATGAATCACACAAACGACTTATTTTGGATTCAAAACGGCGAATTTCGCCGAAAGGTGAAAAGTTTGCATCACTGAACATAGACAGAGCACAACTGAAACATAACATCTGAAACGATGTAACAACATAATACACTTGTGGGGATGCTTGGGATGTGAGGAGTGAGGGACACGGCTTAGAACGGGCGTGTCGCCTGGCAGGACAGGAGAGTGTGTGCACCAGTCTGCCTTGATCTATGAATTCATGTCCGTGACACTCACTGCTGCCCACAGCTGTTTTATAGAAGGAAATTCCTTCACTTCATGAAAGTGTTTTAACCACACACACCTCTACTACACACACATGACGGGTGTTATTTTCCCCATAAGGAACAAGTCGCTGCAAATTATCCCGCTTATTACACGGCCAAATTCTCAACAAAGTAACGACATGACTCCCAATATTAATTGAAATGCTTTTATGGATTTAGAAAATGTTTTTATTGATTTAAAAAACAGTTGTATGTATTGATTTAAAAAATAGTTGTATGTATTGATTTAAATTGACATGCATCCGCTAAGAAAAATAGTCCGTTGTTACAGTTTTTTAAACAGTCTGAATGAAACGGCAGCTCTCAGCTGTGTATTTACACAACTAATGGCCCATCAACCACAGCTCTCTCCCCCCCTCCCCCCTTGATCTTTCTTCTCCAGCAGCTAAATTAACGGTAGGTTACTCTGAGTGACAAGCTTACAGTTAGACACAACACTGTCATTGCAAGTGACCCTCAGTTTGTTGACTTTTATGTTCAACTGCTAAATTCGTTACTGATTAAAAAAGGGCTTCTACTGTACCTAATTACCTTAACACTAGAACCGCCAGAGGTTTTTGTATAGGCCTACCTAAACCTGTCAAATCCCGCTATTAGAATGCAATTTTTAACAACATAGGGTGCTACATAACACACTTTCAGGAAAAGTCAGGGACTGGGAGACTTTAATATTTTATTGAAAAAAAGTTACATTGCACACACACAACACACATCACACAAATTGACCCAATTGGCGGTTCTAGTATTAAATAAACTCACTAATTAATGAAACCAGTTCAATACGCATTATTCTTATCATTCTTTATGAGCGCAGAAATAGTCTTAAAATCAGACCTGTTTTTTAAATGAAATCTGACGGCAGGCAGTTAGCTCTGATCACCTATGACAAATGCGCCGCACCTAATCGCTGGCCATTCAGCCACAGACACTGTTCGAAATGGGGGGGAGCTAGGAGGAGCTTGGCTCCCCCGAAGAGGGAGGGAGCTCCCCTGAAGGCTGACTTTGAGATAAATAGGGGGAGCCCAAAACAGTCGTGCATATTTGTGTCACACAGATTAGAAATGTTGAGTTTCTGTAAATAACAGTTCTTGAAATAAATAATAGTTATTGTTCATTACAGTTTCTGAATATTTGTTTTATATTTGTGAATATGTCTGGGTGTTGCCATCTGTATGTGGCGGCGCTGCATTCTTACTTACGTTGCTATGATTATGGCGGTGATGCCGGCGCGGTATTTGAAATGTTCATATTGATATTTTTTTAACTCTGGCTGTGTAATAAAAAAATATGGCAAAACGAAAACAGCCAAGCGTCACAGCTTTTGGATTCACAAGCAAAGAAGCGAAGGAGTCTAAAAATGACAACGTGAACGGAAAACAACTTTTAGTTGGCCGGCTGTAAGCGGCGTTAGGGTCGAGTTTGACAGCTCCACACCGAGGGAGAGGCCTGCCGATGCGGAGCCTGAAGAGGCTTCAACAACGGCCACATCCGCCGGCATAGTGACACCGTCTGTATTAGTAGAAGAGTGTTTTTATAGCAATTGATCGCATCCGCGCTGCTGCGCCAGTCAACAGAGCGTGCGTGTGACATATTTAGTAGCAGGATGTGCTCTGAAAAATAGGGCTCCCCGAAAGCAAATGGGTAATTCGAAAACTGACAGAGCTCCCTCTATACAAATCAAACTGTAGACGGTGTGAAAGCACCTATTGTTTTAAATAATGGTCGGAATGTGACCTGTGAGCTTTCTGAATTACCGTGGGACAGCACATTCTAAACTAAAATGTTCAATCAATAAAGTAACATCTTATCTTAATAATATCTTCATATTAATAATAATAATAAATCATACAGTATGTGTCCGAAAGGGAGCAGGAGGAAGCAAACACAAAAATATACTGCATATTAAAGCAAACGATTGTAAAGGTTAAAGTATGAGCATAACAAATAAAGAAGTGTAATGTAAACATTTACATTATAATTATGATTATTTAATATATAAAGACTATATATTATTGAATTACAAGATTAGATATACTTTAGTTGATCTAAAATATTGATGTGTTAAAATGCTCTTCAAAACACAACTGAAAGTCCATGAAACTTGTCTTTCTGTATTTGTGAATGAAGCGCCATCTCCTGGTTAAAACCTGAAATTGAAAATCTGGCAACGCCCTCTTGGAAAATAGTGAGAGGGCTTAACATTCCTCGATAGACAAGTTTACGCGCCAAAACACGGGTAGCGCCATTACCCTACACAAATGCACTTCATTTCCGCCGGAAGTCTTTTGCACAGCGTCTGTCGGTGTAAACCGATGTAAACAGTCAGACGGGCACTGGTGTAAACACAGCGATTTCGATGCTAACAGTGATGCTAGCTTGGGAACACGATTCTACTTCTTTGACTGGAGATGGCGTTACTCTCCCCCACCCGAATTCAGTGCAAAACTGGGAGGATAACATGACGACGTGGCCCAGCATAAAACCAAAATAAACTGCCTTATTTAGGTCATGCCCACAGGAGCCAACAGTTGTCTGTTGTTTACATAATGCACAATTTACATGATCTCTTTATGCTGTGCAATATATCATATGTGCCTGTACTGTTTGAGTGAAAATAAAGTTTGATGTCATTTAATTTCATTATTGCACTGTTATTGCATTATTGCATTTCATATGTTCCTTAGAGTGCTACAATTTCTTTTAACACAGTTCATCATTCATATTAAGCTCATACTGTACATAAATAACACTGAATGAATTAATTGTTTAGAGGAAACTAAAGAAATAGCTTCAACAAGAAAGATCACATGTTTAATCCTAACAGGTATTACAAATTAAAATATAAAAGCAGCCCACACAATTACATCACTATGAAAATATTCATATATAATATTAAAAAATACAATGCATGCAGTATTTGTTGTGTTTATCTGTATTTAATGAACAACATGGCTGGGTGCTGGTTTGTGGTCGTAGCACTCTCTATCTAACCACTCGTTCAGGTGCTTTCTCGAGTGATTGCAACCAACTACCGCACACGTAGTTCCCGAACCACTTTTCTTCATGTTGTAATTGTTATATCCTCTTTGTCTCTGCGATATCAGTGCTTTGTCGGCACAACGGAGCTAGCTAGCAAAACAAACCCAGTCCGCCAAAACGGAAGTGCATTGCATCGAAGGGAGGAGTTCAGGATGTAGAGCGGAAACGGCTCAATAACTTGTGTATACTGGTCTTTGGCTGGTGGTAGGCAGGAAGCTGTAAGCTGGAGTCCGAAATTCAGTGCTCCATCTGTAGAGTTTGCGAGGGGAAAAGGTGGCCTTTTTGATAGGTGGTTTCAAGCCAGCAAAGTGAGATCCAGAGAGGACATGCGTGAGCTCATTCTTTTGGAGGATTTTAAAAATAAACTGCCGGAAAAAATGGTCACCTATTTAAATGAACAAAAAGTTGTGTCGCTTGCTGCTGCCGCAGTACTGGCAGATGAATTTGTGTTAACTCATAAAAATGCTTTTTATCTTCCAGTTTGCCGTGAGCCTGTGGCAAGTGACAGACGGGTAAGATCTCCTCCCCGTGGTAGCACCAAAACAGCTGATAATAGGGGGTGCTATTACTGCCGTGAGCAAGGACACCTCATTGCCGCCTGTCCTAGTCTAAAAAGGAGAGAGCAAAGAACAGGTGGAGAAATATCGTCCCCAATAGGTTTTATCCAAACCAAGCCGCACTCCTTAAACAACGTTGCAACGAACGTGGATAGCTAAATTGATGAGGCGTTCAGACCACCATGCCTTCAGCGTCCTTCGGAGTCCTTCACAGTCCTTCAGAGTCCTTCAGTGTCCGTTAGGGTCCGTTAGTCCTTGAGAGGTCAAACATTTTCTTTAGGGGGAAATGTTTGATTTTTTGTTGGGGGGTGTCACGACCCTGGTCGTTATGTGTATTGTGTGTAGAGATGTTTCCCTCCTCCTGTGTCTGTGTGTGTGTAAGCAAGCAAGCAGGTGGTGCCCGTTAGCTGATTAGCTACCTTCAACAGTCTGATTGGTCCACCTGGGGAGACGGGAGGATATTTAACTGCAGCCGTGCAGTTCCTCGGCCCTCTCTCTGACTCAGCTTCTCCTGCTCCCAACTGTTGCGTATTTGTATCTGTCTTTTTGTACTTCTGCCCTTGTATATTTTGTAAACTTTGGAAGGATAGACATAACTTTAACCTGTCTTTGTTGGACACGCCTTAAGTCTACGTGAAAGTGTGAAACCCTTTTTCTTTTGGTTGGTTCTCGTTTTCTCCTGTTTTTAAGTCAGTGTAGGTAAAAGTCCTGTATGTTTATTTTCTTATTTGTTAGGCAAGACTTTTGTGTTCAGAGATTTGTTTGTTTTGTGGGTTGTTGCACTTATTTAAAAAAAAGAAAACGTTGGTAATTAAATTTACCAAACGGCATTCTCTGTCTCATTGTCTATGTTCTTGGGAGTGAGAAAAGAGGAGAGAGTGCACATTTTATGCTGCGCCTAGGTTCCCCTAGAGATCTGGGCGTAACACTATTAACATACTGCATCACAGTGTGGTACGCCAGCTGCACTGAGGCCGACAGGATGAGGCTCCAGAGAGTCGTAAAAACAGCACTGAGGATCATCGGCTGCCCTCTCCCCTCCCTGATGGACTTTACACCTCCTGCTGCCTCAAAAAATGCATAGCAATATATGCTTTTGAAATGTAACATGTCAATAACAGTATACAGTTTATATTGTGTATCACCTTTAGCTTGAAAATACATAGACGTGTTTTTTTTAATCTATAAAATAAATAGACAGACAGACACTTTATCGATCTCAAATTGGGAAATTATTTTACAGCAGCAGTGTGTTCAAGTGTTCAGGTATTACAATATTTAAAGTTGGAATAAAGTATAAACTACACAACACAAGTCTAATGCACAGCAATCCATAAGATAAGTCCGATATTTTCATGAAAACTCCCCAGGAGGCACCAACACAAACGTGGCCGAGTGGACTCCAGAGTTTGCTGCATGAGTTGCACTGTATGATCTGTGGTGTCACTCAAAAACTGAGTAGCCAATGGGAACGCGCCCCTGAAAGTCCCGCCCACCTGGGACGTTTGTGTCAGAATCTAAAACAAAAAATTAAGGAGCGCAAACGAGAGAGCTGCAGCGAGAGCAAAAGTCTGATCATTGAGAAAGAAGCAAACAAAAAGATATGTTAAAACAAAGAAAAAATACTTATAGTTCACATGATTACACAAATGATTTGTTTGCAACTAATAATTTTATTTTGGAAATTTATTTTATTTTGTTTGACTTTTTCTCTTAAACTCTTAGTTTTGCTTGATTCTGAGAAAGTTTTGCTTTATATTTATGACACAAAACTAATCCCATACAAGCCCTGTAGCCCTGTGGGGAAAACACAAAACTGAAGTACCAATTAGCACCATCTGTTGTCAAAAGACTGCAAAATATCACCAAATCCCCTGCAGGACTAATAAAGGATATCTGACTTTGCATCTTTTATATCTTTCTGACAGCTGCAGACCCGACCCCATGATTGAAAATTACCTCAGCTTTTAACAAACCAGAGTTCATGGTCAATACTGATTGTGAAACTACGCCACTTAAGAAGGCCCACTGGTATTTTGTGAACTGTTTCAGAGGAGCATTACGTGTCAATCATGCTGATGGATGGTAAACATCCAGCTGCCTGAATTCATCTGTACATTTGTGAAATGTGAATTTAGATAATCAACAAACAGAAAAGCAGGAAGAGCCTATTCAACTACTGCGGTCTTGGTGTAAAAACAAACACATTTCCCTCTAGCTGCTGTAACATAACAGTTTTTTAACTAAGCATTTTTGTGTTATAAACATCTGTCTATGTATAAGTAACCTATGTCCTGAGATGATGGTGAATGCCAAAACCTTATGGCTAGTGGCCGGACCAGACCAAGTTAAATTAGCTGCCAAAGTCTTACTTGTATTGAATAGAGAAAAGTGTCTTTTATTGGAATTCAATTAATTTGTTAGAGATATATTGTGGTTTATATTTGTTCAGAAGTTGTGTCAATCAACTGGTGAAGCCTCTGGGGTTGAGGAAGAGGCAGAAAGGCTGACACCTCATGGCTCATTGTGTTGTCAAACTTTGACAGCTTATTCAGGTCGAACAAGACATGACATGTTGAGCACCATGCCGGACCAGAAACAGCGGCAAACTCATTGTTCGTGAGTCATGAAGCGCCCGTTTGTAGCACGTTCTTAACCTTTTAACTTTATATAGTTCCAGTAATAATACTGCAACCAAACCAGTTCCTTATATGGTAGGGTAGTGGGCTACATTTTCAGTATTTTTCAGGAAGGATCAAAAAAGGAAAACTATGTCGTAAACTATTCTTATATAATGGAGGTTTGGCTTATACAATTATATAGCTTTTTTCATTATTATACTATTTTATTTGTGTATGTCCCTTTATATAAACAAGTTGTGACATAGATCCTATTTAATGTTCAAATGGGGAAAATAAATTATATAAACAAATATACAAAAAAATATAATATACTGTATATACACCAGGGGTTTTCAAAGTGTGGGAAGGTGAGCCTCCCCCGAGAACATAAGAACAGCAGCAATGTAGACAGGAATAAACGCAGATCATCCTCTGGCTGCAGCCTTGACCGGTACTTGCTTTTGATCAGAGTCAATGCGGAAAACCTGCACTCACACAGGTAGGTGGAGAGGCAGGGGCGGACTGGGAGTAAAAATCAGCCCTGGAATCTCACCCAGCCCACACAAATTGGTAGAGCACGCTAGTGAACTGTCAACAGGGGAGGGGGAGCCTCGCTGCGTGGAAACGGCCCGCTGAACGGACCTCTGTCGCCTGTCAGCGCAACTTCAATGATGCAGTTTAAAAACATAAAAAATAAAAGGGCGGTGCCGGCTGTCAGCGAACCGAGCCGGCCGTAAACGGCCCGCTGACGACCCGCCGTTCTGTGATTCTCCAGAACACACAGATGGCCAGTTCGCCCCTGGGTGGAGGTGAAGGGAATTAGCACTTTTACAGCCTTTTTGGTGAGGTGGGGGAACTCGCTAGGCAGCCAAAAGTGTGCAACACTTTACTCATCTTTTTCTTGTTATTTTTTTTAACTGCTCACAAAGCACATGGCCAGGTTTAACAAACATTGCATGTTTTTCTTACTGTAACAATTGAATCGTTTTTTCCTAAACAAGCAATAAACCAAAAAAGACAAAATCAGTCAAAAAGTAATTAAGGAAAGAAACATTCCTCTTTTTTCCTTTTATTATCTTATAATTTCTTAGCGCCATCACTCAATCCTTTGTTGCATAAAAGAGTCCCCATCGTTGGTCTCCGCTGTTGGAACGCTCTAGTTTTTCTCTCCATCCTTTTACTATTGCCAAATAGTCCTCTTCAGAAAATTCCTGCAGGCCAGAGAGACAGGTATGATGAGCAGTCAAAGGATTAAGAGAGGAATTTCGGTTCAGTGGGTGACATTGGGTTGAAAGGTTGTGCATGCTTACCTGTATGAATTCATCTCTGATGAGCTCTGCTCTCTGCAGCTCTGTCTTTATCACCTGTATGAACTGGGCTGTTCGGTCTTCAGAGCGAACGTTGCAGAAACCAGCTTCCTGGATGAACTACAACAAGTAGAGACAGAGAGGGGAAAGCATAATGGGCACGGCACAAATAGCGGATGGACATTAGTAATACATTAGCAACATATCCACAGAGCACATAAAAGCAGTTGACTACCTTTTGCACAACAACTATTGTGCAAAAATCTTCCTAATGACATGCTTGTAGCTGAAGATCTACACCTGTTTCAAGTGAACAGGCCATCGTTAAACAGTAAAAGGAATATTCTTGTTCGATTGTGTTCTAGCTCAATAGCTAAGAATTTGATGAATTTATTAGACAGCCAACAGCACAGAGATGACTGGAATCTAGGAGAACGAGACATGAAAACATCGCATTTTGTGTTTATCTTTCACTAAAGACAATTTATTCTTTCTTGGCCTTAGGGACAAATGAACAACTTTGACAGCTTTAAGTGCATTTTGCTTATGTTGCAGAGTTTTCTGCTGCATAGTGAGGACAGACGAGCACCTTTTACAAGTCAAAGCTGTACCTGTCAGTGCTATCTGATTGATAGAGCTTATGCAATGCTTGTATATTCTGCCTAACATTTCTGTATTGATAATTCTTGCAACCCAACAATAGGGCAGTGTTTATCGTTTTCAAGGTATTAAATAATTATGCTCTACTGTATATTTACCTGGCCATACTGTGAAGGTGTGTGTAGGACATAGCCTCTCTGTTTCACGTAGGCCTGGAACGCTGGGGTCCAGGACTTCTCCCCACAGCAGTAATCGCTGATTAGCAACTTTCCACCCGGCTTTAACCATGACTGTGCACAAAGCAGACTGATAATTACAAAGAAAGGCAGCACAGACTGATCAAGAAATCGCGTTAAAGGCAATCGTTTCATCACAAAAATGTTGCTTTTATTTATTTTTTCATGTGTTTCAAGCTTTGCCCGACTTCCTCATAGGTTTTGAAATCAATTAAATGCTGTCCTTTAAAATATGAGAAAATGCTCACATGGAAGCGTTTGAAGAGGGCCAGTTTGTCGTCTATGTGCAGGATTGTGTCCCTGCTGTAGATCACATCAAAGGAAGCATCTGGGAACGACCTCTTGGTGGCATCAGCCACCTCAAACTGGACCTGTGGAGGAGCGCATGCAATTACTGATAAAAAAAGCAAACACACAAGATGAATATTATGTGTGGTATTTAAAACAATAGGATAACGGAACAGTTAGACGCACTGAAGGCAGCTTCTCAGTGATGGCCCTCTCCATGGCGGTGTCCACCATGTTGTCTGAAAGGTCCAAGCCAAGCACTTCCACTCCAAAGTTCTAAAATAAACATCATTGACATCATTATAGTCTTTTCAATCACTAGAATCCATTTACAATCCCTCTACTATAATTATTAAGGTCACTCTTACTATGCCATATTCCTCGGCTCTTACCTTAGCCATATAGAAGTCTCCTCCACCAATGCCGCAGCCAACATCTAGAACCTTCTGTCCGGGCTTCAGGTTCAGCAGGTCCACAAACTCCTGTCAACACAACAGAACCATTGTTTACTTAATCAAAACCTTAAGAGGTCAGGGTTAGCATTTATAGCAGGAAGGGAAGTAGGAGTATCTGCTGATAAAGCTGCTGTGATAGACGCTGGTTCTGTGTCTGCTGAAGGTCATTTGTAGCATCGGTTTGATAGCAAAGAGTTTACAGAAGCCTTTTTAATTATGTGAGCTTGCACTTAGCAGAATAGCAGTGCTTTGAGCTAAATGCTAATGTCTATCATGTCTAACATTATCATCTTCAGTCACAATATTCATTTATTTGCTGGGCTTTTAAGTTAACTTTCTCTTTTCTTTCTATAAAAAGTACCGTAATTTTCGGACTATAAGGCGCACCTGAATATAAGCCGCAGCAGCTAAATTGAATGATGTGTACATATATAAGCCGCACTGGACTATAAGCCGCAGGTGTTTTAATGTTTAATTACCATATGTAAGGGTTCGTGCACAGAGGGGATTGTCGGGAAAGAGATGGCTGTTTGAGGAAGCTCCCATTTATTAACATTTCAACAAACCAGTTGCATATTTGCATAACGTATTCAAGTGTCACCATTTAGTGCAATAGTAGCTACAGAACATGTACTGTGCTGTGTAAACTGTACTGTATCACATAGCGTTTCAGACACACAAACTTTTCAACTTTCAAACTTAAACGGTGCGCTCCCAGCGCACCTACCGGCAGTGATCTACAGCAGTGGTTTTCAACCAGTGGTACGGGGACAAACTGTTTCGCTCTCGTAATGTCTGTCTGTCTTGCTCTCGTTCTGTCTCTCGTACCACTCTCGGTTCCACTTTTACTTTTGCGCGCTACCTGTCTCACTCTTTTCCGGCCTCCAGCTTTTCCTGCTGGAGCCCGCCGCTTAAAGGTGGGGGGCGCGCACCGGCCATAGAGCCCATAGAGTTAAAGGTGGTGGACTGTAACCTGTAAAATCCATAGATTTAGGAGGTCCCCTAGTGGCCGTTAGCTGTAAAAATCCATAGATTAGCCGCACCGTTATATAAGCCGAAGCGTCAAAAAATGGGAAAAAAGGCGCGGCTTATAGTCCGAAAATAACGGTACCAATTTATTCATTCCAGCCCATGTCTCTTTTTCCCTATAACTATACAAACTGTTGTACAACACCAATGCTCATGTGCAAATTAAACTTTTGTAAGGTTTAGTATTTTTATAACTGGATGCTACTTCAGTCACCTCATATTTTCACATACTTCATAATGCTGCTACCTATTTACAATGAGAGCTGTACTCAATTCTATTTGTCTTTTTATCTGCACTTTCACTGTAACAACGTGCATAAGGATTTCAGATTTTGTTTTTAATTTCCTGACTTGTCCTACCTTGGTGGTGCTGGGCCCGCCTGTGCTGACGTATCCTGCCCCGAACATCTTTTCGTAGCGCAAGATGCTGCGGTTGGAGTACTGCTGGTTGTCCAGGAACTGCTGGAAGCTGTTGAATCCGTTCTGGGTGCCTGGGGAGCGGGGAACCTTCTCCAGAAGCCAGCAGATCTGATTTTGATTTTTTTTCATCTGGAAAAGTGGAAGACGAGGACAGAAAAGGATGGAGATAGAGGCAGGAAGTAAAGGGCAGGATGAAGAGGGTTAACTACAAATCCTCACACCTACATCACTCACTGTTATGTCCTACTTTATACCTTAAGTTATAGATAACCCTAAATGACTCTACCTGAACATAGGTCTGAACCTTCTTTTTCAACACAATGTCGAAACCAAACTTTTGGCCACCCTCTTGGACATCCACTTCCATCGATGTCATGAGGTGGTTGTATTGTGCTTCAGTGCGGTAGCAGGTGGGGTCAAAGTTCCTCTTGAAGTCGCCTTGGTAGAAAGTAACAAGTTAAAACAGATCCTATTCCTTATTATATTTATTATATATTGACTGCTGTGGCTGAACATTCATAATCAAATAAAGATTTATATTTCTGTATTGCAATTTCTTGATTGAGATTCAGTTTCTTGTTTGGGATTTGCTGATTCATTTGAGAACCTGTTGTAAAGATACTGTTGTGGCCTCATTAATATAGTATCACTACACATTAAGTAGTTTTAAAATAAATTTAAAAACACAAGTAAAGGCAAAACAAAGATAGCAGCTACAGACATGTATGTGTCTTAGATTTAAATATGTGCCCCTCAGCTGTTGTTAAGTCACTTTAACTCAGGGCCTTGAGTTGCTATTTAAAAAGTTCTTAAGGAAAGAGGGATGTGGTTGTTGTAATGTTGGCTCAGTACCTGACCGGTGGTTGCAGGATTCTCTGAAGAAGAGAAAGCCACCAGGCCGCAGCCAGCCCATCATCTTCTCTGTGAAGGACTGAAGCTCCCCGTCAGTCAGGTACATCAGCAGCCAGTTGGAGAAGATGAAGTCAATGCTAAGGAGAACAATACATTGATAGATTAAATTATGTTAAAAAAGCTTCAGTGCAGAGTTCAAGAATATCCTACAGTATGTATAATCTTGCAGCCATAAGAAGGTAGATGGCGCTAAATGACAACTAAGGGGATCACCCAAACTTGTATAATTCCTACTGAGGGCAGTCATAGATGTCTGTACTCATTTTCTTTCAACATTTGTAGAGATACTCAGTAAAAATCACAAATGTCAACATGCGTGTCCGTCAAGTGATACCATTAATCCCAAAGATACTTTTTTTCCATTGACTTAAACTTGCGAAGAAAAAAAAGAAGGTCCTTTATTTTGCCAACTCTAGAGCACTGCATGGTTTAACGTTGAATATACAAAATGTATATCTTTATCTATGCGTATCTATAGATATCTTAACACAAACCTGTTTTTGGGCATATCCAGCTTTGTGACGTCAGCTTGCAGGAAGGTAGCGTTACTATGGTGACCATTGTCCTGCCTGTTCCTCTCCACAAAGCTTTCCATGAAGTCCACAGCCGTCACATGGCCAGCCAGGGTCAGCAGGGAGCTTGTGTAGCGACTGTAGAGACACACCAGTATAAATCTCTTTATAGCTCATCTTAAATGCACAACCACAATTTAAAGGTCCCCTATTATACTGTTTTCCATTACTTTATTATAGGTCTCAGATATATACAAAACATGTCTCTGAAGTGTTTGGCCTCGAAATACCAAACAGATCATACATTATAGCATCCCATAAACCCCTCTGTTATGTTTCTTTTATGTTCTCTATGTTTCAAAAGTGCTGATTATCTGTCTGTTACTTTAGATGAAAATAACGAGCCACTCCCCACGCCCCTCTGCAAGCTATTTGGTTAAAAAGATACAATGGGGCCCTGCCTGACAGTACTGTAGCTTTGCCGATATCTGTGTTGATAGGTAATAGATTAAGAGCGGTGAATCAGCTTGGACACAGGAAGCGCTCAAACGTTTGTGTGAGTGTATCAAATTTAGAAGTGATTCCATGTCAGCCACAGCTTGCCACAAAAAATCAGACTGAGAGTGTATTCAACAAACTTAAACTAGCTTTAAAGTGTGTATCGACTTTGACCGTCTAGTCATTGTTGGTGATTTTAACATCCATGTTGACAACCCCCAGGACAGAGGGGCTAAAGAACTGTTTAGTGTTCTTGATAACTATGGACTGACTCAGCATGTGACGGAGCCCACGCACAATAAGGGGCACACTCTGGACTTAATTATCTCAAAGGGTCTGAATATCTCTGAGGTTGTGGTGACTGATGTTGCACTCTCTGATCATTCCTGTGTTTTCTTTGAGAGCTCTATTTCTGTTCACAAAAATGTTCAAAAAGAGGTAACCACAAAGCGATATTTAACTGAAAATACTAGGGAAATGTTTACTCAGAATTTTTCTTCCACACTTGCCCCTGCTAACATCTCAGTAAATGAGCTAGTAGATCATTTTAATTCAAAAATTAAAAATGTTATACTGTAGATGCCATTGCTCCAACTAAGGTAAAGGAAGTGACTGGGAAGAAAATATCTCCATGGAGAAAGGCCATGACCGTGAGAACAGAGAAAAAAAGGAGTGTCGAAAAGCTGAATGCAGGTGGCAAAAAAAACAATCTCTAGGTGCACTTTGAAATCTATAAAGAGAGACTTGGCCTTTATAATTTGGAATTTAAATTTGCCCGACAGTCTTTCTTCTCTGATATCATTACCAAAAACAAAAACAACGCACGTGCCTTGTTGGCTACCATCGACAGACTAACTAACCCCCCAGTGTCAGTAGCCTCTGAATTTCTATCCACCAGGGCATGCAATGATTTTGCCTTCTTCTTCACTGACAAAATTCAGAAAATCAGACAAGCAGTTAGTGCCTCTGCATCAGGTACAGCAAATGTTTTGTCCCTGTGTCCACTTAAAATCAATTCAAACACCATGACACAATTCCATCAGATTAATGATAAAAACCTAGAGGACATTATACAACTTCTGAAATCCTCCTCCTGCTGCCTTGATATTATTCCAACAGGGTTTTTCAAAAATGTTTTTCCTTGCATGGCCTCAGATCTACTTCATATACTAAACAAGTCTCTTCACTCAGGTGTTTTTCCACAGGCCCTGAAAACTGCAGTCATTAAACCGCTCTGAAAAAGCATAATCTAGACCAGCGGTCGCCAACCAGTCGATCGCGATCGACGAGTGTGGTGCGGGTAGATCGCGGACCGTTAAAAAAAAAAGTAACAAAAGAAAGAAAAATAAAATAAAAATAATAATAATAATGTTCGAAAAATACGTTTTTAGATGTAAACCTATCATCCACCACCCCGGTAGCAGGTGCCACTTGATTGACGTATATTTGAGACACCTCAATAATAGAATACATTAACCGTGCTTTACGTGAACCTCATCATGACACAAGAGACAACGGCAGGACTGTAATTTCCCGTGTTCAGTGAACGCAACAGAGGCAAGACACCAGATCAATCAAAGAGTTGCATGGAAATACACGTGTGCTTGTTTCATTCAAGCTCAGCTCTGTATGTGTGTCTGGCAATAGCGCATTTAGTGTGGGAGAGAGAGGGAGAGAGGGAGGGAGAGAGGGAGAGAGAGAGGGAGAGTGGGAGAGAGAGGGACCGGTGCTAGCGGGGACCTTGATGTTAATATCTGGTTAGCTAACTGCACTAACGGACATAAGGAGCTGTTTCCACAACAATCTGGAGGAGAGTCCTCTCCTGTCAGACTGAGGGGCTCAGGTGAGCTAAAGGACTCTGAGTGTTGAGAACGGTTTTGTCACAAAGATTATTTCCGCGGCACACCTTCATATGATCATTATAGTTATACAAACAATAAGAGAATAAATGAAAAACAGGTATGAAATAGCCTACTACTGTATATGGCAGTAAAACAAGAATACAGTTTAAAAGGAGAGTGATTTGTAAAATATCCATAAAGAAAAAGAAAAATCTGTTTACAGTTCTGTTTCATATGGGTGCTGAGAGAGGTATCCATAGATCTCTTCATGTTGCTCTCAAAGTGCACCAGATTGATGCTTTCAACTTCAATATTTAAAAAAAAATCTTTCCGGGGGAGCATCCCCGCAGACCCCCCTAGAGGAGGTGAGGATCCCCCTAGAGGAGGTGAGGTCCGCCCCCCAATAGCACTTTACCCCTGCCTATATGCCGTGAGCTGATTATGGAGCCTTCATTGTAACAGTAATTCAGATGCAATTAGCCTATATAAAAGGCCTCAAATTGGAAGCATTGTGGGCCGTCTTTTTCACTCAATTCTGCAATAGGTAGATCTCGCCTTTCACCTAGGCTGAGGTCGGTGATCTTGGGCTTAAAAAGGTTGGTGACCACTGATCTAGACGCTTCAGTAATGAACAATTACAGGCCCATATCAAACCTCCCATTTCTAGGTAAAATCATTGAAAAAGTAGTTTTTCAACAGTTGAGTAATTTCTTGCATTTAAATAATTGTTGATTTCGTCCAAACCACAGCACTGAGACTGCTCTTGTAAAGGTCTTCAATGACACCCACTTAAACACAGACAGTGGCAGAACTTCAGTGTTAGTATTATTAGATCTCAGTGCTGCGTTTGACACTGTTGACCATAACATATATTACTAGACTGACTGGAAAACCGGGTGGGACTTTCATCAACAAACTCCCAGAAACCTGCAGGTCCGCTGCAACTCTGACTACTTTTAAATCCAGGCTGAAGACTTATCTTTTTGTCGCTGCTTTTAATTGAAGCTGAGCCATTGTGTTCATCAGTAAAGTGGAACTTCTGTGTGAACTATTCATATCTTAAACTAAACTGTAACTTTTTATTCATGTACTTTTTATTCATGTATTTTTTCTTTTAATGTTTATTTTATTATCTATTTTTATATTTATAATATATATTTATTAATATCTTTCATTTTTGTAAAGCACCTTGAATTGCCTTGTGTTGAAAGGTGCTATATAAATAAACTTGCCTTGCCTAGGAGGAGATTCAGGTGATAAGGTGGGCGGGGGTTACCTTGGTTGGTTATTGGCTAATGGTTACACAAGCCAAAAAAATCATCATGATTATGACATCATAAAGTAGCCAAAATCTGATCAGCTCATTTTCAGACGGATTTTTATATAAATGGATCAGGAGAAAAAGGGAGTAAATATTTTTTTTCCAGAAACTTTCAGAATCTCTTCACACAGAGGGGACACATGTTTGTGTATAAAAGACAGGAAAAAGTGGATTTTGCATAATGGGTGAACTTTAAGTTGATTTTTTAACACAAAATAAATCTAGTCACATGAATTTGAACGTAACCTTTGTTGACAGGCATAAATTACATATAGATCCTGAAAGCCCCCCTCACACACATCCACTTCTACTAACAGCCGTAATGCAGCTGTGTTCTCACCCGATGCCAGCTCCCAGCTCCAGCACTCTGGATCCGGTCAGGCAGGGCAGCAGCGACAGGATCTCCGGCAGCTCATGCTGAGTCAGCTCCTTGGCACGAGAGTCCAGCATCATCTCCTCCACTGTGGCATCCTTCGAGTGCTCTTTCCAAAACTCTGTCATGTTGTTACGAGCTGAGAAGCACACAGGTGATCAGATTTACAGTAGGTGCTAGAGCGACCAACGCAATATTTGTTATTACAGGAGGCTTGGTCAAAAAAAATATAATAAGGCTACAACACCAACTCTGGAATATATGGCAGAGGTCAAAAAACCCTACCTGTGAATCATCTACTGCAGGGGTGTCAAACTAAATTTAATTGCGGGCCACATTAGCATTATGGTTGCACTCAAAGGGCCGGTTGTAACTTGAAGACTATATAAATATACATGTATAATATATATTAAATAATATATTACATTACATTATTGGCTCTGCATTGGATTATTATCAGTTCTAGTAATAACTACGTCTGAAAGCAGAAGTCGAGGGCACATAATTGAAAGCAAATACTCAACAATGACATCAATTTTATTGTATATTATATTCTTTGCAAGCTCTTGCGGGCCACATAAAAAAGAAGAACAGAGTCCAACCAGTCCAATCATTCATTACATTTGAATGTGACATTTTAAAGAGATGTACGTTAATAGATGACTTAAAAAAAAAATTCAAGACAGATTAACCACTCGTCCAGTTATAGCAAGTCATCTTTAAAAAAAAAAAAAACCTGATGTGGCACGTACATGGCTATGCTGTATATCACTGCACTTAATCAGAAGTTTTGCATGTTTTTGTCTGTAGAACATGTATTTTTACCTACTTAGATGCCAAAACAGTTTTTTATTTGCTTTGTCAAAAGTTGGACTATTGCAACACATGATCGCAGTAAATGTGGCAGAAGAAAAGCCTCCCCAAAATATCCTGATCCAGGTTATCTAGCAACTTTGCAGAAAGCCAAGAAATCCATTCATTTTTTTAAAGATGTACCAGCACATACAATAATGCAATTACCCCAATGTTGCAATATAAGTTAATATAAAATAGCATGAACTATAGCTTTAATATTTATAGGAGCAGCAACAACAAGTGTAGAAACACTTAAACAAACTTTAAAATATCAAGTTCTTCTTATTTTAAACTTCCCTGATCTTTTGTTGTACCAGACATCCTTTAAATCCTGTGTTTTTAAGCTGCCAACAAGCACAGTATTGCACTAACCTCCGATCCTCTAGGTAAAGTAAATGCCTTCACAGTATACTATCTGGTTACACCCTACTAATTACAGTACTAGGCGTGTGGTGTAGTAGGTAGTGCGTAGGTGTTCGGATCAGGTGATCACTGGTTCAAACCCTACTGCAGTCAGCATGTCGTTGTGTCCCTGAGACACTTCACCCCAAATTGCTCCTGTGGGGATTGTCCACAGTATTGAGTATATAAGTCATTTTGGATAAAAGCGTCTAACAAGTAACACGTAAGGTAATGTACTATTAACGTTTGATCAGACAAAAGCTCCAGGGCTGATTTGATTTCTGAAAACCACATTCCAGCAGGATTACTTTCAGTAGCTGAGTGAACAATTAGCAAAAAACAACATGAGGCAGCTCCAACACAGCCAAAAGCTGCATCAGACTTAAAGACACATACAATTAAGTGTATACATGAGTAAAAACAAAACATATTTACAGCTCGCCTCGTACCCATCATGTTGATCTTTGGTTGATTTCAACTGTTGTAAAATATTCCTTTTCTTCCAATGTAGTCTTGCAATAACCAGTTATTAAAATAGGGTTACTACAGTGTGTAACCCCTCTTTGACTGAGGGTTTCAGCGCGCGTGGATGCTCTTTAAATAACGGCACCTAAACAAACACCACAGGGTCACTGGTCTATCAGAGGCACGTTTATTCCCCTGACAGCGTGTGCGCCTAACTAACCCCCAAAACACATCGAAGAGTTTTTTCAGCCACAGAAAAGTCAGTGGTGTTCACTCTCGACGGAGGTTTCAGTTGGATTTTTAGGTGTGTATGGGTCCCCTCCCCGGCTCGCTCCAGGATCACTGCGCCGCCGTTTTAGCTGACAAGCGGGAACCGTCCGTGGCATCCGTCGCTTACGCAACATTGCCTCAGCTGAAAGCCCTCGCGCTACTAAGGTCGAGAGAGGTGCTGAGCAGCCACGCCGCTAAAACTGTAGTTTAAATGGAGATGCAAAACAACTTCCTGATATCCTCCTGACGTCCTCGCGACGTAGGAGGCGACAGGTGCATCGTTTAGTTTAGTTTTGATAAAACATTCATGTTTGTTGAAATGAGTGTTACACCAAATGAGGTGATAGTGAAAAGCTTTATCGGAGTTAAAGTGTTGGGCTACGCCTTTAAAAAAAAAAATGTTTTAGGTACATTTGGGTTGCCATGTTGTGAAAAATCCTTCATCAGTTGACCACTAAACCTGCTAAAAGCAGGGCCGGCTCTAGCGATTTGATGCCCTAGGCGAGATTTTAGCTGGCGCCCCCGCCCCCTAAAGAAATATATAAAGAATAAATGAAAAATCTCTACAAAAGACAAATACACCTCAAAAACAGAAACGGCATCAAATGTATTCAGTATTCAGTGGCGTTTTTATATGTACAAAAGTGGTGGGGCACAAAAAACGTAGATGTCTATATATAAGCTTCTGCAGTGAGGTTCATGGCTGGTGAGGCACTGACACTGAGTCTTCAGGTTTAGAAATATTATATTTTGACCTAAATCAAAATATTATATTTTCAAAAGCTTTTTTTGTCTGATGCTTTGATTAATTTTAAACAGACAGTTCAACAAAAGGATACCCAAAAAATGTAATTTTATAATTTAAATATTGAATTGTTCTCTCTTAGTAAGATCCATTTTCAATACATTTTTTGTAAAAGTCCTCCTTATCTTCTTGTAGTTTCAAAAGTCCATCATAAATCTAATCGATAGATTTATGATTAGAAAATTATAAAACTAGGGTAGACATGTGGATATTATCCGGCTGAACTAAAAACGTGCATTTATCTAACAGGTACGTTTCCCACAGATCTTATTTTGAGCTATTTTCTAAAATCCTATGGAAAAATCTCATTGCTTTTTTGTGGAGGGAACCAATGCGCAGCTTACTTCCGGGTTTTAAGACGCGTCTCTCGTTTCCTCTTCCTCTCTCTCATTTCCTCTACACACCACACTTTTCGCGGCACACGTACTTACAGCCAATCAGCTCTGAATTGTGTGAGATGACGTATGGTGGGGATGGCAGCTCAGTGCCCCTATGGTCATTATTTGTTTGCCACACACATTAAATAGGACAATACTCTGAGCATGTGCAGTGTAGTTTTTACAGTCACCGTTCAATTAGACAGTGAGAGGGAGGGCATGATCGGGTTTTGTCCCACATGGCTCTAAACAGCTCAATAGGCACACACTGTAGACACTAATTAGAAGAACACAGACTAAAACAGCAATGTACAGACGAATCAGATGATTAAACATGATCCAAAGATATATTTTATATATTTTTTTATTTATCTTTTGCATTTTGTTGTAATCATTATTTGTAATACTTTCTGCTGACACTAGGTGGGGCTGTACCCGGGAATAAATGTTTGAACATTTTAAAGTAAAATGCTTCAATCTGGTGCACTTTGAGCACACAATTACTAGAGACTAGATCTAGGGGACTACAACTCTAAACACCCATATGAAAAAGATCGGTTTACATTTTAATAATCAAATAAGTATGTGAACATAACCAATAACCTACCATAGCCAATAACAAATAAATGTAACTTATTTTATTTGTGTTGTTCATTCATATCTTATTTTACCTAGTTAACATTTATTTAGTAATGCACATTTTTATTTCTCCAGTTTCAAACGATATGTTTGGTTTACTGTCCTAGTATACATTGAAGTTATTTCAAACCAGTTTATCCCAATCATTATAAAGGAGTGCCTTGGAAATATTTACATAAATTGTGATCAAACCGTTTGAGACCCACTATGACTATGATAACTTAGACTAAAGTTAACTATCTAAATACTGAGAGAGTCCTTTACCTCACTGAGCTGTAGTTATCAGCCTCTCAGTCTGTCAGGAGAGGGATCCCCTCCACATTTGTTGTAAAAACATCTTCTTCTTATATCCGTTAGCGCAGCCACCAGTTGTTAATAACAACAGCGCCGGTGTTGTGCCGTAGGTTGAAGGCTTGCTGGAAATTGAAGCCCTGTTCAAAGGTGACGTCATCGCCTGTATTGAGCGTTCGCCTAGTTTTACAAGCTTTTTTCTCTCTTTTGAATGATATATTTCCCATCAGATTAAACAGCAAAAGGCTGAATAAATAATGTGCATACAATTGCGAGGTGGCTCGTTTTAAGGACACAATCTTCGTATTGGTACAAACTTTAGTTTTTAAGTGTAGTCCCAATCTGTTATGTTCCTCCTTCCTACGGAACAGACAATGAAAGGATAAGATGTCATTTGTCAGTATAGTCCTATTTCTTAAAACCTTCTCTGTTGTTTAAGTGTCTGATACTTGATAACCACGAATAATAAGCAATGATATAACAGTAATGATATAACATATATGATAATGTCAGACACTGTGTTGATTTCAATCAAGCCTAAAAGATAATTTGTTCAAACTAGCTTCACTCGCTTTGTTGTAGCTGCCGGATTTGGAAGCCCTTCTTTAGTTTTTCACCTGTTGGGCCCAGAGTAAAATGCTTTTGTGAGCACAAACTAGAGGGGAACAGCAAACACCAGTGTGATTTTGGTGATGTTGTGACTATCCTGGACAAAGATATAGGGGGGGGTTCCAAATCCGGCAGCCACAAGATAAGATCAATAATACACTTTATAAGATCAATAACACACTTTATTTTAGGGTACCTTTGAAAACATTCAATATCACTTTAAAATCAAATAAAAAATGAAATGTGAGTGGCATTAGAATACAAAAATGCGCTGAGTAGGAAACCAGAGAGGAAAATGACATTCAAAGGAGCAATTAAAGCGAGTGAAGCCAGTTTGAACAAATTATCTTTTAGGCTTGATTGAAAATAACACAGTGTCTGACATTATCATATATGTTATATCATTACTTTTATATCATTGCTTAATATTTGTGGTTATCAAATATCAGACACTTAAACAACAGAGAAGGTTTTAAGAAATAGGACTATACTGACAAATGACATCTTATCCTTTCATTGTCTGTTCTGTAGGAAGTAGGAACATAACAGAGTGGGACTACACTTCAAAATGAAAGTTTTTTTCAATACGAAGATTGTGTCCTTAAAACGAGCCACCTCACAATTGTATGCACATTATTTATTCAGCCGTTTTTCTGTTTAATCTGATGGGAAATATATCATTCAAAAGAGAGAAAAAAGCTTAGAAAACTAGGCGATTGTCAATACAGGCGATGACGTCACCTTTGCGCGTCCCCAAGAACAGGCTTCAATCTACGGCAAGCCTTCAACCTACGGCACAACACCGGTACTTACAGCACCCATCGTACAGGGAAAATGAAAAGTGTAACCGGGGTGAAAAGGGTGTTACCTTTACTTAATTATTAATGTTGTTACATCAAGGGTGAAAATTAGGATGAGCATTGAGCACCAACGGTCAAAAGCGTTTTTCCCCCAGAGCTGCCAGCGCAGCGCCCCCCCCCCCCCCCCCCCCAGATCTGGCGCCCTATGCGAACATCTATAACGCCAATGCTAAGGACCGGCCCTGGCTAAGACCATTGAGTTATAATAAAAGTTAATAAGCCGTAAACTCTCTTAAACATGTTAAAAGAGTTATGCGTATTGTCTAACTTTCTAGTAACCATCATGAAAAGTGAGCACGTCAATCATACACGTTTATATAAGTCATTGATTGATTACAAAAAACAAGTATTTTCAATTTACCTGGCAACTCAATAGTTGTTTCAATGGTTACTAACCTATATTTATATAAAAAAAAACATTAAATGTACCTTTAATAACAGACACATTTACAACTTATAAATCCCTGAAATTGAAAAAAGGTTGTTAATCAATTCATATGCTCAGCAGGATACTGAACGATTTAGGAGACTGGCAGTGTGATAGAGAATTAGTGAGAAATAATGAGATCTCTTAAGTTAGTGAAGTGTATAGGGTTCATCATACCTACACATTGAGGCTGGCAGACCTTTCTCTGCAGTGAGTAGGTGGTGTAGCTATAGAGACAGATATTTTATATCTGAAGTGCACATGTTTACTTTGTGAGTGTGTTCCTTAACCTGGACGCTTGCCGAGTTTGGCTATGTTGCGTCACTGTTGTATTCCTGCCAAGTTTTTATCAAAACACAGACACAACAGCTCAAACAACTGAACAGAGACCACCTAAAAAAGGAGGGTCTTGGTTTGCTGTCAATCAACATTAGCGTGGTTCGATTTTGGGGAGCCAATCACAAGATATCGAGAAAGTTTATGATGCAAGAATGAATTTCTTTTTTATTTGATGTGGAACAAATTACCCAAACTACACGTGTGACTTTGACCTGTGATGGTTTAAAGCCGCGGTGTTGAACTGTTGATAGTTCATGTCGTGGCATGTCATGGCAGTTCAACAGTCATGGCAGAAAATGTTTATATTCTTATCCTAAAATTATTGATATTTTCTTTAAGTTTGGCTCATTAAGTCATATTCATCAAACTATCTTGAATTGATTAAACCTATTCATGAAGTGTGCATTAAGGATATCTTAACATTAGCATTCTCCTATTATTGCTATTAAATTGTTGCACAACATACATTCTTAAAAAAATGTTATTAAAAAAAGATCAGCAAATTGACCAGCTATGGTGACAATATGTTGAACAGAATATACATTTAGCAATACATTTCAATGTTAATGTATGTAAATTCAACCTAATATTCAAACTCCTGATGAAAAGCAGAAATATTGTTTTTAAGAGTGAGAGAAAAGGCTCTTGGCTCTTGATCAGTAACGCGCGTGACCTTTTTTGGATGACTTGATGTGTGGATTTGACTTTTTACACAGTTCCAACGTCACCACATCCAAAGTTCATGGTAACCAGAGTGAACTGGACGAGGTCAGGAGGTGTTTTGTCCCTATCCATGATGTCCCTATACTTTAAATAAACAATACAATTTCATATGTGGATCATCTTAACGTCAGTAAGTCTAGTGAATATGTGCATAATATATACTCACTGTCCATTTGACTGTGTTTGTTGGTGTTTCCTGAGCTGTGTCCTTCCTGTGTGGAGCTGAATCAGAACCCAGTCAGTAATTTAGGCATTGGTAAAAAAAGAAACAAATAATTAATATACAGTGTAATATATAAAAAACGAGTTAATCTGTGAACTTGGAAACATAATGCAATCTCACCACATGTTCCATTCAATAGCCGGTTTGGAGCTTTACATTCACGAAGGACAACAAGTGTTTGTTTTATTTAAACATCTACAGCTCCATGACAACCGAGCAACTCCATCTGCTGAGGACCCTTTGGTGTGATTTTCTTGAACCTAATGCTTGAACAGAAACAAATAGGTAATACACTGGATAATTATCTAAGACAAGTTGTAAGACCTGAAGTATTTATTGTTAAAAGAATGTCTGAGAAGGAGGCTTCTCCTCCAGAAAATACTGCTATCTTTTCTTTAAACAAACAAGCTGGAATTAGGAAACATTTCGGAAGTGTATTTTCAGGAGTCAGAATCTCCAGCACACTGAAGACGAGTTTGTAAATTATTACACAGTGATAATATTGACATTAATGTTGCAAATATATTTCTGTCCTTAAGGAAAATATGACATACAGCGATCGCTTGTGGTCAGATTTTGTTCTTTTTTTGTTTTTGTAGGCAAACTTCTATTTGGAAACTAGAGATTAAAGTGGGCAGAAAGAGCGACATGTGAAAGCCAGAGCAGGTGTTTTAATGAATCACACTGGTGTATAAAACACCTCAATGCACAAAACTCTCCAAAGAGAATTTCAAAGTAAATGACACATTCACTCTTGTCCACTAGATGTCAGGAAAGGCCCACACAAAATCAACGACAGTGTTTTTAAATCGAGGGGTATGGGATGTTCGTGTGCTGTAGAAACCACAGGGCCAAGGCTGATTTAAAAACATCTTAAGTTGGCAAAGCAGGACACTCATTACATTACAATGTTTATCTAAGCAGAGAAAAGGCTTTATCAAAGCTAACATTATACTCTTCTTAGTGTTCAACTCGGTCTGTAATATAGAGGTATACTTAAAATCCTTCCATTCCAAATGACATTGAGAAATTATGCCTTGGATGTTGTCAATTCCTTTTATCATTACCAGCATGATTTTCTCACACTTATCGCAAAAACTCAGACGCCATGGCGTAAAACTGGAAACTTGCAAGAAGGAGTAATTGCAGAGAGGTAGAAACAGTCTATAACTTGGCTTCATGTGTTAGTTTTATAATGTCTGTAATTTCATTGTTAAACAGTAGATTTTTAAAAACATTCAAATGTGTTTTGCCTCAGCTGCACTGACGCTCAAAGCCTTTGTAGGCCCACCTTTTCCCCATTCAGGAAATGGATCACAAATCAATAAGGGAATCCACAAATAAGCAGATTCAATAATAGCAATATTACAAATAAAATGTAATCAATTCCCGTCACTAATGAATTCAACAATTTTACAGAGCTCGAAAAATGTTGTGGCAAACTGCTCTCAGAGCCTTTCTCAAAATGTTCATTTAAACGTCACAGATGATGATGAAATATGCTGCAAAATGGCAGGCATCTTCACAGTTATTCATGGAGTCAGAACATAATCCTTTTTCTGCTTATTTACCTAAATAAATGAAGCAGCGCATCAAGGCCGAGGTTTAAGAAATCTCTTGTTTGGAGCTCTGCAAGTGTGCAGGCTCTACATTTCTCGCATGAAGAGAGGTGTAATGATTATAATAGTCCACTGTGATCATCACTTATAAATATTCATGAAGCCTTTCATGTAGGAGACGGCTTGTTTTCTTTTGCCTGCAACGCTCCAAAATTAGCAACATCCCTCGGGATAGAAGAGTATCTTTGTCCATTTTACAAACAGGTTCTCCTAACAGAGGAAGACAGCGAGAATCTTTTACAGCCTAAGTGCTGCTGCAGTAGGTGGAGAAAAAATGATAAAAACGTGTTGTGTCAATATGATACGGGAAATAAATAAAGACGTATTGTATGTGTTCTTGGCCCCAGGGAGAAAATAAAGTAATTGCACTTCACTTGAACTTGAGTGCAGAGGAGTCGTCACTGGAGGGAAATGAAACATCTTTGCACATTAAAGATTCATTGGAAATCTCACAAACCTCATCTCAGTTATGCCGATATACTTACTCCCAGGAGGGAAGGTGAAAGGTGGAATAAACCATCAGCGGTGAGAGCCTGCATGATGTATGTCAAATGTATTTATTTATTGATTTGACTACAGGGGATGCATTGATGAATTATCGAATACCACAGGCATAAAAAAGCTCTTAAAAATAACATTTGACTGTGTGTGTTAAGCTGGTCTGTCTGCATCAATCCTTTCCTCTCTATATGAACCCCATGAGGGCGGAGTCGACTACGCTATCGATTGGTCTGTGTGGAAACTCTTGCTGCTGTTCATCCTTTCTTAGGCCCATTCCCAAACCGCCCCCTACACCCTACCCCTCCGTTTGCGCGTTCACGCGGAGGGTCCGCCATATTGAAGGCTGTTCCAAACCAACGAGTGTGGAGCGGTGTGGAGGGGGAGTGGGCTATCAAGCCCTCAAACAGCGAGTCTGCAGCGGTGCTGACTTGAGACCGGTCTCTACCTGACGGGAGTCACGCTGTGTGTGTCCGTCAGGAAACACGCTGTTTACAAGTAGTTCCAGCAAACATCCACTGATAAACTGCGATGTTAACAACCTCATGATAGCCTCATATGTTTTAACTTAGGATCATACCTGTGTTTAGTCTAGAAAAAGGTAAATGTGTGCATTTTATTATAAAGTTGTGTATATTTACAGAATGTTGCAAAAACTAAGAAGCTTATAAACATCAGGTTTAAAACTAAAAGAGCTTTGAAACACAATGAAAGATGTTTGGAGTTTTATTTGAGTTATTAATTTACATTTTTTTTCTAAGAGATGCTGATTTGAAACCGTTGTTACATAGAGTTACGGCATTTCCTGTTTCTGCCGGAGAGAGGGGAGGCCGTCCCAAAGCTTGCTGCTGTATTTACTCCCTCCATCTGACAGGAGGGAGCCTCGTTGAGCTGCAAGTGTGGCTACAGACGGAGTTCACTCCGTCACGGAGGGGTAGGGTCGAGGGAGTGGTTTGGGATTGGGCCAGAGTTTCTCTTTGTCAAGGACAAATGGAGACACAGAGACATAGTCAATATCCTCTTGTGCTTCCTGGAGCATGCCCTCTCAGTAGAAAGCAACACAGGGTCATTACAGCTCTCACTTCAGAACACTTTCTTGGGTCTAAAAATAAAAGCTTTTCTCTACAGATCATTGATGATAAGTAGACACTGGGTCTATATCTGCATCCACATGGGAATTGATTTCTCATCGACATTGTTATGAACTCAACAACAAAAGCAGGCAGGTTGTGGAAACAACTTCTGGCTCAGGGCAAACATGTCAGAAGTGCAATTATGTCTTTGGACTTTGAACTATGCAATTAATCTAAGGATAAAGGGGTTTCCATTTGATATGTTGCCCTGAAGCCATGATCAGTCCACATGATCCACAGCAGTTATGTAGGAGGAGAGTGTGGCACACTGACCCCTCTCCTTGAGTTACTTACATTTTAAAAAGTGATGATTTACTGTAAGGCAAAGTCTTAGGCAGGTGCGACAAATAATATACTGTGGCCCAAAAAGTAATGTACCCAGTTATAACTCGTCCCAAAGTTCAAATGTATACGCAAACAGCACCGGCACTGTAAACATAGCCTGCAAAATAAAACAAACACACCAATGTTGGGCAGCAGCACCTCCCAGCATCCACATAAATCAAGGTAGTAGATTTAAAGTTTAGGGCTATCACTATGAGCAGCAACGCTCTAAATATTGACAAATAAATCCAGGAAAATGGCCAAAAAGAAAACTGGTAGTGGCCTGGCTGGGTGTATAATTCCCGGCCTGACTTATTGTCCCAGTCCGGCCCTGGAAGTAGCCTTTTGTTTTTATGCAGCATACTGTACCTGGAACAAACTCTCAGAAAACATTATTTGTTTTCTTTAAAATCAAATAATTTCTTACACTGCACTGTAACTTTATTCTTGTATTTGATATCGGACTTGATCTATTTTAGCTTAGTTTAGCTTAGTTTAATCTTGTATGCTTTTTGTTGGTTTAAACCATGAATCTTAGAATTGTAATTGAATGGCCTTCCCTTTCATGCAAATGTGATATTTAAATAAACTTGCATTGCCTAGACAATACAGTTTCAAATACAGGTACAATTCACTATCTTTCCATGAAGCTCAGCACGGGAAAGAGCATTTTGTACTAAAATGAACTGCAGCTTAGAGGAGTTTCATTAAACACCCGTCTCAGACTGCTGAAGCCTTGATTAGCTTAACTAAACCCACAAAGCCATTTCTCACAGAACAAAGCCTGTGGATTTCACACAAGGAATAACTTTTCTTATAACACTTTTACTTTACATTTATGTGACTTTTGTATTACATGATTGACATAAATATGGCACTTGTCATAAATGTTTCGTTGTTGCAATTTGTGTGCGTTTGATGCTTGTTACATCAGAAAAATGAACGCTGTGAAGTCACCAGAGAGGCCTCGTCAGAGTATAATGCCTGGAGGGAAATACAGAGACAGGAGACATGTGTTTCCCAGCTCAATAAACCGTCAGGACGGAGCAACATCCCTCAGAGGCCGGCATGCTTTGTGAACATGATTTGATGCATGAAAGAAGTCTACCTTTTATGGCAAATCCTCACCTGACTAATCCTTCACTGAGCGACTTAAAACCAGAGACGGTGTGAGGCTGAGACACGAACAATGTTGGGAAAGTGAAGAGGAACAGGGGAGAGGAACGTGAGGGTAACGCTTGTCCCTCAACAATGACAACAGCTTTAAACAAAGGATTTACATATTAAAGATGTAGCCTACCTGGATCCCAGGTGTAAAAGCGGTTTGCATTACAAGTCTAAAAAACTTCTCCAGACAAGTTAAGTTTACGTTTTTTTGTTTAAAAAGAAATTGGCAACATGTGTTAATTTAACAAGATTAATGCATACTGGAACATGATTGGCTTCATATTTGTGATATCACAGGTTTGTACATCGTGTATCCAATTCTTGTCCTTTTTTTATGTGAATCAAGAATACTTTAAACTTCAATTTAACAGATTAAACACAGAAGCTGTTAAATTATTTTGTGGGTTTTACTAACACAACAGCATGATACAAAAATGTATAACTTCAACAAAACTGGGAACAGCTATAACATTAAAATATTACCTACAAGTGGTCAAAGTTATATTTTAGCTGCATTACTTTTACGAAAAATACAATGTTGAATGCTTGCATTGACAACTCTAATAAACTTCCATTAAATCATATTGGAATTGTTTACATCACATTTAAACATCATAAAGCGTACAGTAGGTGGCAGTATGCACCTTGACTTTGCAGCTGTAGGCAAAAGTCTGCTTCCTATCAGTTTTGGGTTTCTGATGAATCACATTTCCAACATGTGACAAACTGTTTTATGAAACTGTTTGCAGCCATATATGTCTCATTTCTCTCCTCAGGTGGGATTGTGCCACTAATACCACCTGCTCACTCTTAGGAGACCACAACATTTGAATTTTGCTATACAATTAAGTCGTCTTCTTAAGAGAACAGCAGCAGTGCAATGATTAGCTGTCCATGTCAGAGGACTCATTGCTCAGTAACTACAGTTGATATGACACTTATTAAAAACAAGTCTGACCTGTTGTTTAAAAAGTCTTATATCCCTCCCTACAGGCCAATCACGCAGGCTGCAGGGGCCCCCGCCCAGAGGGCCTCAGCTGCTGTGCGCAGTTCTCTGCGCAACCCTCCCCCCGCTGACACGCGAGAGGTGACAAGGGGAGCACGTCTGTAACCCGACACCGTTGCAATGAATCGACATCTGACCAATCACGGCTTTGATACGGCCACTAGTGCAGGTGAAGAGATATCGGTGAAAATACAGTTTCAGTCCGGCGCAAGCAAGAGGAAAAAAAAACAAAACATGAAGAAACTAGAGCATCACTCGAAGGTGGGTTATTGTATGACTCAAATGTACAACTTGCGAATGTTGTATAAGTCAAATTGCCATCAGCTGCAATTCACGACATGAAGAGTCTCTGCATAGCATATAGGCTAATGGAGATGCAGTTATTTCCAGCATTCTTTATTTAACATTCATTCAAGTATGTTATGTCTTTTATCTGCTAATGTACAGGAGGAAGAGTGGAAACTGTCTGTCTAGTTGGCTTACATAACAGTTCAAGTTTACAGCCTAAAAAACATGCAGCATTTTCCCCCCTTTTATTCATTTTTATGTCAATTTGCACATTTCATGGTGATGCTCAGCCTCTCCCCTTAACTCCTAACAGTCATCATCATGTCAACCACAACATAGAGAAATACTGATAGAAATGTGTGTGTAGTTGTTGCTACATTGCTGACAGAGGGAACTACATTTGAATACAGATTGAAGAAATATCAGTTTTTGAGCATGTCATAAGCATGTTTTGTCTTGAATATATTACAACTATATTACAATAAAATAATATAGTATTTATATTATTGAATTGATTATGATTATTAGTAGAAGTAGTTTATTTGCATTTATTAATTATATTTTAATCTTTTTGAGGCTAGTATTTGGCAGGAAATGCAGACGTATTCACCTGTAAACGCATACTGAACGACATACATGCACATTTAACATTTACCTCACTGTATAAAAAAGTATTAGTGTTGATAATAATAATAAACAGGAATTATATTTGCAAAGTAGCCTACTTTGTTTCCAAAAAATTTGTTCTCACTCCTGTCGTTTGTGGGGGGGGGGGGGGCTCATCTCACAATGTGGCTTGGGGCCCCAAGTTGGCCAGGGGCGGCCCTGCTTATATCAATACTAAAAAGGACAGCATTAAGAGCAATTTTTTACCTTTTCAGTCTTTTACTTCTTTCCTTTTTCTTCTCTTTAGCAGGTGAGGGCGAAATGCAGTATTTTTTTTCCGAAGTGCCTTAAGCCAGCATGGGCCTGAAGGAACAATAAGAGCAAATTAGAAACAAGTTTATTTAAGCATGTCAACATTAATCATTTTAGCCATAGAGTCCAACCTCCCCTGAGGGTTCCCTGAATGTACCACCTTGTCAGTGGAATGCATTTTTTACATGGCATGATGTTAAACATGTAGTCCCCAGATTTAAAAAAGAACAAATGAGCCCAGGATGGGTCACAGAGTGAGGAAAGGCTACGCTCCCAGCTCCACCTGCAATCTTTGACCCTGTCAGGCCCCCCCCTTCTGGAAGCTGAACTTGCATTTACGTTGCACTGCAGGATCATAAATGTCAGCGGCATCCAAACACGCACCAACCAGGAACATTCTGGATATAATAACGTGCTTTAGGACTCAGAATTCTCTGTTGCAGGCCAGGGCCACCAGGGCAAAAGTAATTACACAATCTGTTTAGGTGTCATCAGCACATCATTTCTGTGGTCGCTCAAACATGAAGGAGACCTTGAGGTGTGTGTGTGTGTGTGTGTGTGTGTGTGTGTGTGTGTCTGTCTGTCTTATCGGGCGAGCTGCTGTCAAGTTGTGGAAACGTAATAAGTAATACGAGACGCTGTTCTAACTTTTATTGATTTCAGATGCCCTTGCAAACAATCAGAGTCAACAGGAGTCTCTGATGAGGAGAGAGCGATGGTGGAGAGGATAAGACGTGACAATTACTAAAGATCGTATTTTGGACTGAGGAAGTCTCTACATATGCGGGGGGGGGGGGGGGGAACTAGCACTAAAACAAACTACTGCTACAATTATACATCTGCCGGTTGGATGATTTTCATAGTTTCAGAGGAAGACAGTCATTTGCTATACACGTTTTTTTATGTACTTTGTCAAAGAAAACAATTCAGGCGTTTAAAAAATAGTGATGCCAATTCGATTTACACACATCTTAGCATTTTATACCTTCACATTAACTTCACGTTATGAACTCCTTTTTTCAAATACAGAGTGTAAAACCTTTGCTTGGCCATGAGAAACAGTTAGTGATTGTTTATCGGCTGCAAAAAAATCTACATCATTCAGGGTTTCCCACACATTGACTTTACTTGGGCGGGCCGCCTAGGTATATTAACGTCTGCCAAAGTATATTTCGCGACCCATTTAGGTTTAATTTTTATATATCCGTTCGCGAGCATGACGCCATCTGCGATCGATTAACTAATGAACCCCCCCCCCCTGTTCTCGGCTACCACCACAAGTATATTTCAGATCTGTGGGAAACACTCATCCCTGATTTAGATTTCTTTTTGAGAAAGGTTGGTTTGGTCTCAATTAGATAACTAAAACAATTGTATTAAGATTAATATGCCGGCATAAATACAATATAAAAAGGTCCGCTTTAATTGAGCTATTAATAATAAAAAATAATATGACTGGGTACTGCCCTATTAGTTGAAACCTTTTGAACGATGAATCTAGAGTTAAGTATGTGGTTTCCTGTCCGGAATGATACATTTTCCTCCCATTTGCAAATTAAAATAACATAGGTAAAATAACTATATACATTTGATTAAGTACAAGCACAGAACGGTAGAGTACTCAAACATTTAGGAGTGAAGGATTTGATTGATTTCCCAACTTTACAGCAGCTTTGGACCACTGGCTTCTCTGCTATTATGTGAAAATCAATTTTTAGAGTAAGTGTATGAAATCGTTGGTGATTTATTAAGCTGCAACTTTCAAATCACATTCCCTCCCATCAGGCTCATGAATATTTGTGTTTTATGACAATGTATAGCTGCTGAGAAACTTCTGTCCCGACAAACGGGAGCTGCTGCAGACTCACTCTGTGGTGTCGACTTCTCATTGGTCCAGAAAGTTATTTAAAACTGCGAATAATGGATACAGAAAGTTAAAAGTGACTCTCTCTTTTGCTCTCTGACACGCACACTTAGACAATTTAATAAATGCTACGATCATTCAAATGGCAAGAGACAGCAGTGTGGGTATGAGAGTTGTAACAGTGCATAAAGGGATCATTGGACCAACATTCTATTAGGGATTGAACAGAAACCACAAACATCTCAGTAGCACGAACCAAAGAGCGTCTGATAGCTGAAGCCACTGGGCTGTGACGCCTCATTAAGCTCGGACTAAAGAGGCAGTCTAATTGAATTTCAATGCGTCTTACTATTAAAACAAAGGGGAATTAAAGTTCTGCTCATCTTATATCGGAACACACTGGTACAGCAGTTCTTCACTCTGTGGTATTTCTACATAACCTTTTTATGATTCATTTTGGATTAAAAAGCAAAGCCAGGGCATGGAGGTCTGACATTTAAAAGCTGTTTCTGATTTCCGGGGCCTGGAGGGCAGCTGCCTCTCTTCACCTCTCTAACAGCATGAGGCAGAGCTTTTCCTCCTGCTTAAACAGACACCTGCAGACTCAGGAGCAGAACCTAGAGGCAGTTTCCACCCCTTCACCCCCAGCATCCCTTACATCCAGCATCCTCTTCCCTCTGACAGTTTAAGCATCTAATCCTTTCGAAGAAAACCCCCTCCGGTTGGTGGAGATAGTTGTTTTTATTACGTTGGAAAAGGATGAATCAGAGCGAGAGAGAGAGACAGGCAGAAAGAACAGATGGTAAATGAGGCAGAGAGAAAAGGAGGGGAACAAAACCATGTCAAAACAAATCAGAGGTAAAGCGTCCACTAGAATCAAACTCCTGTTGGCACTAAGGTCAATAAGTCAGCTTAGGCAGGATTTGAGCTGGCACGCTGGGTGATCTTAGAGCATCTTAGAAAGTTTAGGATAACAGCTGACTCCGTGTTAGTGTGGAAACAGCATGTGAGGATGTGTCAGAGTTCCTGTTAGCCGGTAATTACCGGTAAAATATGCTGAAGACCGGCAAATCTAAATCTCTCCGGTCAAAGTGTCCGGTCAAAATAATTTCCCCTTAGCGCAATACCGCGTCAGTTGTGCCACTTATGTGACAGACAAAAGAGTATGTGATAGATAAGAATAGTCAATTCTAATGTCTAACACTTAATGTGGAGAAAGAGATGTCCTGTATGGGTTGATTGTGCGTTGATCTGTTGGTAATGCCTCGGGGTTCCGGTGGGCATGTAAACAAATGCATAGCGCTATACTTTGCGGCCTCACCCGGTTGCATAGCGACGCTTATTGTTTAGGTGTCTTTTGATAAGCAGGTACTCAGATCATTAGCTAGAACTAGCTAGATCTGATCGATATGGACATAAACGCGAGTGAAGTCTAATCTGACGGGAGAGAGAGTCAGCTGCTGCTGACGAGTCGACGCGCAGCTCTGCATGATCACATGCAGCGGTGAGCGGAACAAAACACACACTTCAGGTTAGAATATCACACGTAGCTATTTTAATTACCTCTCAAACTACCGTAACTAGTTATAGATATGTTTAGTTTCACTGTCGGGTTACTCATTACTGATCCGCGAGCTGCATGATACTGACGGACTGTCAGGGGAGGGACAGAGCACTCCGTTTATTATTCCTGTGTTATTGTAAATTACTGTACACTTTTGAATAGTTAATCTACTATAATTAGTTTGTTTAATATCGAATCATATGAATTTGTTTAAAGCTTAATAAATAACAAAGAAGACCTTTGACCAGCACTTTTCACATTTTGTCCAGAAGATTTAAACTTTAACGGACATGTTGACCGGCGAAAAAATATTCTAACGGGAACTCTGGGATGTGTGCTGGTGCCATGGAAGTAGGGATGTCACAATACCATTAATTAAGAAGACGATATCGAAACCAAGAAAATTCCACAAAAAATGTTCTCAATAAGAAATCGAACACCACGGTAAAAAAATAAATCCACTTTAACATACACTTTATTACCGTTTGATTGCTCGAAAATATCTCTTAAATCTATATTATGTTGCTGTTAAAACATCTCTTTTAAAACTACTGTATTATAAGCATATATTGTTTTACAAAAGTATATTTAAACACATCATGATAGCTTTATAATTCAATTCTACTAAATGTTCAAATCTTACTAAATAGAGATTCTTCCCACACAAATGTTCTATTTCCTCCAGGACAACAGGACAGCGTTATTCTCGAGCCCTGTGGTACTGTTGTGTCATCACGGTTTAGCTTCGGGTTGGTACAGAAACATTCATTCTTGTGAAATCCCAAGTTGTGAGTATAAAACCTTTTTGTGTTGATTCCTAAACCCATGCACAATAGACAGTTTGTGTATTTGGTTGTAACTTATGTAGCCTTTAAAACCCAAAGAAACAAAAAAATACAAATTGAGTTTGGTTCCCTTTGGCAAAGGTTGATTCAAAATACCTTCTGTCTGCTACCCAGGTGATCAACATACTGTCCTCTCCAACTAAACTCCAAAGCAACATTTCTGCAGGGTCTGTGTGCGTCAGTTTGACCTCTTTTATGATACATCTTAATTGGACAGCTCCATAATAAGCACTAATAAGCAAACAACAACATCACACAACATTTCCTCTAATTTCTTTTTTAACGATGAAGCCATTTTCCATGCAACCCCAACACAGTCCATAAACCTACATGTAACAAATGTTATGATTATACCGGAAAATGATGCCAGTAATGACACTCATCTTTTCTCTCTAAGCCTTCCAGTCATTAAAAAAAACAAGTCAATAATGTATGAGTGTGGATCATAAAAAGGTTTTATTGTGTTTTAGAAATAAAGCACATTACTGATTGCGAATGTTAGGTTATAGTAAAGAAGAGGAGAAAGAATATAGGCTTGAAATAGAAGGACTGATTTCATTTTGATCCTCCATTTACTTGGCTATACTTAAATGAGAAAAAATGGCTTAGTGGGAAAATCAAGGTTTTCCAGAAATGTAAGACACAACATTATGATCCTCCATGAGCGTATTCTCTCGAATGGGCCATGTTCACATGTTTTCTATGGACTGTCTGTGTCTGTAGAGATGTTTCTATGAGGGATTTGAGCAAATTGAAAGCAACATTATGCAAAAACAAGTGAAGCAAACATGACCTTTAAAGCTGTCTGAGAACATTTTTCTATGCATGACACAGAGTAAACTCAATTAACTTAATGCGGAGGCTTACGGTTAGAGGCAGCCGCAGATAATGAAGAGAACATTTGGGATAAAATAGAAATGTTGAATAAAGAGCACACTAAAGAAAATGACCTCTGACTTTTTAATCCCCACATGAAATCTTGTCTTTGTTATGTGTAAACCTGACACGCTCACAGTTTAACTAAGACAGCAGTTTGCCTTTCTGTATATTATGCAAACAAACAACACACTTTTATCACAAATCCTCAAAAAGCCTGAACTGAAATGCATTCTGGAGGAAATAGTCCACGCATAATTCTTGCAATCATTGCTTTATGAAGCACAATATAATATTGACAGGAGTTGTAAACACAGAGACATATTTAAACTCTACGTTTTGCTTATGCAGGATAAACTGTGAGGATTTTGTATGTCACTTTTTTCCTATTTTTCTGCCACTCCCCGTCTTTAAGCCATGGAAACATTTGCGTTTCCGTCTTTTACTCAATATTTCGTTGCGCTTTGCTTATATATTTTAGACCGCCACTTACGTTTGTAACCATCACACTCTTTTTCATACAGTGCCATCATCTATCCTGAACTGCAGTATGAGCTCATTGGTGATGCTCAGAGCATCTTCTGGCCCGTGGGAAATTCCACGGTCGAAAGGATTAGTTATAAACAGGCTTTTCCTCGCTGACACATGCTGGTCAGAAGCAACTAGAACTAATGCACGTACACACAAACACATACACACACAGATTACATATCTCATTCACACCAACGCAACTCCGGTTCAAGCTTCGTGCTAGAGCTTTTCAGGTTCAGAACCGGTTCTTCGGTTTAGCTCCGGCTCTTTTCACACTGCCCAGAGTCCGACTGGTGCTGCGTCATTGCGTCATTGTTTGCGTCATGACGTAACCGTTTGCGTGCCTGCTTCATAAAGCCAAACCGCGCGGAAACCCCTCACAGCTGACACCAACAACAAAAACAATGGCCGATTGTGCTCCAGCTTCCTCTGTACCTCTTTGGAAGACCAGATTCCCAGTAGGTAGCTGGTCTCTTCAGTGGACCACTGCTGCTTGTTAAGTTTCTCCATCGTTGTCTACAAACTGGATAAAACGCCGGCTTTTTGTTGTTGTTGTTCAGGAGTTGATCCCGCCCCTGCCCCTGCCCAAGCCCCCGCCTCAACGTAAGCGTGACGAATGTGGTGCTTTTGCTCTGGCCGGACAATGTTTTGGTGCTCGAAATGAACCGGATTCCGGAGCTAAGAGGCTGCGCCGCTGCGGTGTGAACAGGAAAACCCGATGCTTTTCAAGCTCCAGCTTCGAACCGGCCCTGAAACACCGTTAGGGTGAATGAGGTAACAGTATGTTAGAAATGGTGTCATAAATTACATTGACTGACTGACTTCATTCAAATGAAGGAAAATCATTTCCTCTGATTACAAGAAATCAGTTTCATCCCAGATCCTCAGTCATGCTTGCGGATGCTACGGAGCTATTCAATAAATCATGATTTGAGGCTTTTTGAGAAAAGTAAAGTTGTGCTCCGGACTAATGTTGCGTGGCATCTGTGTTTGCAAGACTCATTCATCAGTCGCGTAATTTTTGCGTGCAGGGGAGTTTAGGACATTGTTTATCTCATTTTGGGGTTGTTACCAACTGTAATTTAAAGTTGTATAAATCCCATTCACCACGGGTTTTCATAAGGCAGTTTATATCACATTTGAAGATTTGTTACAAAAGTCAGATACTTTTTTGGGGTATCTTTTGGTAATAACTTGTATTTTTCTTCCCAGTTGAACTGTCTTTTGAAAAGGTCCCTGCGGCACTTTTTACTGTTGCTTTTACTTCCCTCAACAGTTTACAGTTTTCGGCAGCAGAATACACTTGAACTCCTTGAAGTGTGGGGAGTCAGGATATCTAGAGAACAAGCCGTCTAAACTGATCTGAAGGAAATAAAAAAAGAAATGGCATCATAGGAATCTTAATTGCCTCCTCGAGATGTGTGCCACAGCCACTGCTGCAGCTGCACATGTTGGCAGGGATGCTGAGTGCGCCAAATCAGAGAGCCAAATTACAATAACCGTGTTCCAGTTGTTTTTACAACATCAGCATGCTTGCATAGAAATATGTAATAAAAGAGCGTTCGGCATAAAAGAAACAACATACTTTTGAGAGGTAGGGAACTGTCATGATATGTGATTTACTGAGGAAAATAAGGTAGGAAACAGGGGATTTAGACAGAATACAGTGGGGAGAAGTCTTTCCACCTTAGACAGTCGCCACAGGCAACATGGAGCTAAACCCAGGTAGATAGATCTTTAATTTTGTCATAGTACAGGTACAACGAAATTACAATAAACTCAAGGTGCCAACACGCAACAACAAGACAATATAAAAACAACAAGATAATATAAAAACAACAAGACACTATAAAAACAATAAATGGGACTTAAAATAAAAAAAAAGTAGCAGGTGAGTGTCAGGCATGAGCCAGACATTTACGACAGGGCTGTGACCTCGAGGCATCAGGTTGGGAATCCTTTTACAGGCTTCAATTCTTACAGCTGCCTTTTAAATGTGATGCAAGCAGGAGGAGGAGGAAGGAGGATGAGCAGGAGGAGGAGGAGGAGGAAGGAGGAGGAGGAGGAGGAGGAGGAGGAGGAGGAGGAGGATGTATACACTGTGTCTAATCTACAGAAACGTGAAAATAGGGCTTCATCCCTCAGGCGTATACATGGGCTAACATCAAATTTGGTTATTGGAGTATTACATAAACAGGTACATGCACACACAAGTCACGACTACATGAGTACACACACTAACAGCACTAAAGAAACATGACCTCTCAGCATGGCCCCGGGAGTAAGTGAATAAACTGACCTCACCCCAAGCTGTTCTCTCTGCGGCGCTACCAGCACATGTTGCCCTCATTAATGCAATAATAAAGCTAATGTTCCTTGACTGGTCAGGAATTACATTTATGTGAAATATAGTCTCTAATAAGAATTTATTTAAAGCAATTTTTTCCTTATTTTATATTTATGGTACGAGCTTGGATACAGTGCTAAAAGCATCATTTCTCTTTATTCTTTTTGGGGAAATTAAATGTATTTTAGTTTCAAAGGTTTGCTGCTAAATTGAGTACTTGGGGTAAAAAATGTACAATTTTACTTGAAGCTTAATTTTCTCATGTGAAGAACAAGTAAATATTTAATTCCGTCTTTAGCTTTTATGTATGCTTGATCTTCCCGTATTCCTACAGGAAATCTGTCTCTTAGAGGACTCGCCTTTAACCTCTCTAGAAATAGCCTCTGCGTCCTTTGGGATTTGATTTATGCTCACGCTATCTGTGGTTTGCTCAGCTATGGGGGACAAATATACAGTTTGCATTATGCATTGTGTTAATCAGAGAATTGAAGGCTGCTTTAGAGTGGAAATGTAGTCAATTACTGTCGCCTGTCCTTAAGAAGAGAATAGAAGTTGCAGAGAAAGTCATATTTATGCACACATGAATTCACTTACAGAAAAGGCACACAGACAGGCGTACTGATAAGCTGAGTCACACACTCATCTTTGACTGACTCATTCACAGTTAATTTGCACCACGCTAAAGTAATAAGACACTGGAACCAATGATCTACTGTATAGGCCAAATGTACTTAGCTTGCAGCATCACGAAATTCAACAAATAAACTCAACTGAAATGATGGTTCTATTGATAATGGGCCCTTTGACACAAACAAGATGAACATGTCTAATCAAGATTTTTGGTAGGTCAAATCATAATAAAATAAACTTTTACTTAAACTAAAAGGGATTATATTTAAGTTTCTGAATGCTAATTCCTTCACTTGAACAGCTCAAATCTAGCCCTAATTGGCCAACTGCCAATAACAGCGTCACACTGAGAGTCATCTCATCCTACAATAATCCCACAGGTAGGGGTGTCACGGTGTGAAATTTTCGGCTCACGGTTATTGTGACCAAAATTACCACGGTTTACGATATTATCTCGGTAATTTTTTTTAATAATGTAATAATAAGTAAGGTAATGTAATAATGTATGTACTATGTATAGTAATAATACTATTCAACAATCATCAAGTTTGCGTATGAAGTCAAATACCTACATTAATTTATTACCTTAAAAGTGTAATGTTGATGCAGGTAAATGGTAAGTTTAGGTTATTAGGCAAGAAGCCAGTACTGTATGAGAACTAAGCTGTTTAGCGCCTTACAATGGTGTTTAGTAGTGCACTAGCTACCAACGAATAGAGCATGGCACCGCAGTAGGATGTATTTTAAAATGCTAGCAGTGGGCGTGCTTACACTGACATTTAATATCAAGGTTTAACATTTTAGACAATCGGGTATATCGTTGCATTATCCCTTGACCCAAAGTCAGAAGTAACTTAATCATTAATGTGTTTCACTGCACTATTTTCACTGTCTCATGGCATATCAAAGTTTAGCTATTCAACTTAGCTTAGAATGGCGTTTAGCGCCGATCTAAGAATGGTGAACACACGAGAGCAGGTGCATTTGCTAATGTAATGTAAATGATTATTATCAAGATTTAACATTATTGACAGTCGGATATAATTGTTACATTTCCCCTTTACCCGAAGGCAAAAGTTATTTCGAGCATTTCAGCTAAAACTATGTGTTAATATTAACAAATATACCTTGCACTGGCTGTGCAGCTGCGGGTGATGGTCTCGTAGATGAGTGAGCAAATTCGATGTGTTGCTCCCTTTCGCGGATACCTTCCGCCGGCATGTCCTGCACACGGGGGCACCGTCCTCCACCAGTTGCCCCTCGGAGTTTTTTAAATATCCAAAGTAGGACCACACTTCTGATCTTCTGCGCTTAGAAGGTGGAAAAATGGTACCATCGCGGCTTCCTTCTTCTGCTGCCATGCTTAAAGTGAGAGAGTGTGATAAAAGAACCTAGGACTAGTGGCGCCTGCGAACGTTCGAAAGTGTCACGTGTGTGGTGTAGAGCTCTAGTAACGCACATAGATAACATTATGTTTTGAAATGCAAAGTATTTAGCGCGGTAACAGTGTAATACAGTGTAACCGTGGGAGTATTAGGGAAATGAAAGCTCTCCCGGTGTAACGGTGTGCGGTAATTTAACCCACCGACATAACACCGTGTTTTGAAATTCAGAAGGTTATCTCACCGTCAAAATATTTTAGCGCGGTTATCGTCTACACCGGTAACCGTGACACCCCTACCCACAGGATTATCAATAAATGTCAGCATCTATCAAGCATCAAGTCAAATAAACCACAAGTGTTACTGTTTGAAAAGGTCAAATTAGGTAACACAAAGGTGTTGGATGGCCCACCAAACAAGTCATTTTTTGACAGCAGAAGAGTCAGGCAGTGATGTAAGAGTCAGGAGAAGCCAGGGTGAGCTGTTAAGGCCCTGACACACCAAAATGACACCAAAGAACACGTCCCGACGGAACCGATTGTTGTTTCGCCTTACATCTCCTGCGTCTTGGCCAAAAAGTTGCACTGGAACACACCGCAAAGACTTCAGCCGACGTGAGTGGCAATAACTCTCCTTACCAGCAGGCAGCGGTAGTGTGTATTCGTCATTCAAAATAGTCAACCGGAAGACAGAGGGTGTTTCTCAATCTCGAGTAAAGCTGCTCCAGAGCCACTATTTCAAGCATACTATGTCAATGAGTGCCGAAGTGCTGTTCCAATGTAAAACATACTTGGAATTCTAACGAGCCCAGCGTACTTCGTTTGGAGAAATGTCGAGGCTGCACATGTGTAGACTCCGCGGTCTTAAAATCCCCACAATACTTTGCGCACGGCGGAAAATGTAAGGCGGGGCTTCTCATGTGATGCACACCTGTACACTTGCTAGCCTGTTCCACTCGTTGTTTTCCAAATGCCAGGAAGTATTCTTGCCTCGCTTCTGAAGCAAGCGTACTCGACATTGAGAAACACCCAGACTGTGTGATGTATACAAACAACAAATAGCGTGCGCTCCATTTTCACTCTCGTCCATCACAGACTGTTTCACAAAACGACTTATAATCGAAAACATGTTTAGTGCGGTACTGGAAAATGAAAAATAATAGCCGTCTGTGTGTGCCTTCTTCACTTCCGTTTAGCTTCTAATGCACTGATTCGCTAAGCTGAACAGCCAATCGGAGTGATTTCTTTTGCCGACAGTCTCTCAATTCAAGATGTTGAATCGGGAGCAACGAGGTT
>NC_136901.1:78126196-78167368 GCF_949606895.1 Notothenia rossii | reverse complement strand
AGCTTTAAAATAATCATTTTATTTCCATGTGTTATAAGACTTAGTTGCATAGTGAGCTGTTATCAAAGCTTTCAAAATCTGGATTCTAGATGTAGGTACAAGGAAAAACATGAACACAATGTGATAACACCATGAGGAGAAATATATTATTCTGGTGGCATCACTGTATGCCGGCGGTACTTTATCATTATTCCACTGCCCTCACGGCACATCCCCATTAGTGAACATCTCTAAAAAGGCACACACACGGGTCAAGGACAGTTATTTATATCATGAGCTGCATCCAATTATGTCAACTGTGAACCTGAAACTGTCTGAAGCTAATGGGCTTCCATCTGCATGAAATAAAGCTTGATAAATATCAAAGATTGCGGACAGACAAGAGATGAGACAGCTTAATATACAGGGGATCATTTAGATGGAGATTGCTGTTTTGGAGCATGGATTAGATATGCGTGGATCAAAGTGTCAGCATGGTTCACTTGACAAAATTACCAAGCTGTGTTTACTTTTGATTATGATCTCTCCCCAGAGTATAAATTATTTTGAGAGTCTAGATAAATCAATCATAGTTTAGTCACTAAAGCTGTGTTTATGAGCTTGTTGGCTTCACAAGTCCAAAAAAGGGGACCACCTCCCTTTTCTTTGTTGTACTGCTGTAAAAAACAACTTCCCTGCACTAAACCTCCGATGTCAGTCAGCACTGATTCTCCACATCAGTGTCTCAAGGGGAATTCATGCATCAGAAAGAGTTTCTTCACAACTGTCTGTGCATTTCTGACAGTTTAATTTGGCTGTCTGTGTAAAAGCCATTTCTACAAAAGGTGGTTCAATGTTCTGTCACAGTCTATCTGCAAAGATGTACAGAAACATGCACAACTACTGGCATCCCCAATCTTTTTCTCCAAACATCAATTGTTAGATGTACTGAAACCACAACCTCCGGCCTCTCAGAGAGAAAAGAGTATTTTCTTAATCCATTAACCTGAGAAAGTAGCTGTAGGGATGATGGAGAGCTCCTCCGAGACACTTTCCCCTCTGGCTGAAGCAAAACCTCTTCTGGATGGTTTCATCCAAATCGAAGCACTCAATCTTAAGGACAGCTTGGTCAAAAGCGATGCAGCACACTGACTGTACTCTAAGCGCAGGGTCACCTATAAGTGCTTTAGATAAAGATTTACAGAAAGGAGGTGTCAGAATGATGTGGAACTTATACGTTTTTATTATATATTTTTCAGAAATCTTGTACAAAACAATAGAGCCCATAAAAACGTAATGCAGGTTACAATTATAAAAGTGCCAGATTTACTGTCAAAATCTGTAGGCTTTTAACGTTTTTAAACTGTCCAAGAATACAGACTACTTTAGCCCAATAGGCTCCTTATTTAGCCATACATTTTGTCACAGATTTTGTAACTGGCTGGTTTTTAAATCAGCTGTACCTATAGTGTACCAGCAACCCCAAAGGCTCCATTAATGATACAGCTGTTGACCTTTAAAGTACTCTTTTACACGTAAGCTAGTTAGCCCGACATTCTTACACTCCCTTACGGTTTTCTCAAGTGTATTTTGGTTTTGGAAACACTACAAGTCGACACCACTGGAGCTATGATTGGATTACTGTTCATGGTGAGGGGTTTAGCTAAAGGTCAAGGGAATAGACAATTACCCCCCCCCCCCCCCCCTACATGTATCACCCATCCATGTAACACCATTCTTACAGTTTGTCCCAAAACTGTTCATCAATGTGTCAGCAACGGCGACAATATCTCTATGCAACTTACACCCTGTCATATCCATAAGAAAAGATGGAGGGGTATAGATTTTTAGCTGAGATCTCTCCAAAGCACCTGGACATATCTCTCTCTTTCAGTAGCACCTTCAAGCCTCCAGGGCCAGTTGATTGATTCCACCCTCAGAGATTAATCTAGATATTGACGGTATGTGGTGTGAGCGTAAAAGTGTGTCTGGGTGTTTCAGTCAGAGAGAGAGACAGAGAGAGAGACAGTGTCAGAGTGTCTGATAGAGACGGAGCCGGTGGGCCGGGTGATCTACTGCCTGTTTAGATCCTCATTTCCCAGAGTTCATAGCTCTCTTCCATCAACCCACAGGCAGGGAGCCAAGCCTTTGCTCTCCTCACCGGTGGTCTAATTCATTCTCACTTAGGAAAGGTAAAGGCTGCCTCAACAGGTCCAAAGGCAACTCATTTTTATTATCTCTCTTTTATCTGTGTGTTCTCTGTATTTCTTATATTTGATCTATGGTGTGTAGATTGTATGATGCTGCTCTTTTTATATGTTTTATGCTGCTTGTGCACAGCGGAAAAAATACAAAAATTAGCCTCTTGCTGAACACTTACTTCAAGCAAAAGGTTAAATAGGCAAAAGTGTAGCCAAGGGAAGACAACAACCTCATTAAAAGACAAGTCCACCCACGTGCAAGCAGGCGTAAATAGACACAGAAAACACATGCAGGATTGTGAACACTTGCACTCCAACACGCTATTAAAACGCTATTCGAAAGCAGATCAGCCTCCAAATCAGTGAGATTTAAATAACTCCCCCCCAAAGCAGATGGTAATAAAATGAGGCTTTTCTTGGATTGCACTCCACTGTGGGCAGGTGGGTGCAGCTGCAGCAGGTGTGGATTGGTGATACAGGGCAAGGGACTCGATGCAGATTTGCAGTTCATTATTTCCAGCTGTGTATTTGTAGCTCTGACAGACCTTCACTGAAACGGCACCTCGCTGACAAACACAGATGGCCGCACGAAGCTGAAGACAAACCTGGCTAGATTGTATGTAGGCCTACTACTGTGATGGCAATAGTATTGATGAGCCATTTTAATGTTGGATAGAAAACCCTGGCGTGTTCTAAAATGGTTGACCCCAGACTTGAATTAAGTAACATCAGTTATGCATCAGAATAAGGTAGTGATTAAATATGACATGGTGGCTTTGTATTAACCTGCCAAGAATTGTTAGTACATTTTATTATGTTGTTGATGAGTTTAGAGGTAATGCTATCAAACTTAATGCTGTGGACATAAAAACTGAGTCAGTTTGGGAGGGTATCAGGCTATATGCAGTAGGGCCTGGCTCATTTCGTGGCATCGGCAGGCAGTGGCAAGTACTTCCGGCATCTGCCACAGAGGCCGCTACTCCGTGGTATCTATGGCAAGTATATGCCAAAGATGTGGTATCTGTGGCAAGTATATGCCACAGATGCCACAACTTGCCGTGGCAAGTATATGCCACAACTTGCCGTGGCAAGTATATGCCACAACTTGCCGTGGCAAGTATATGCCACAACTTGCCGAGGCAAGTAAATGCCACAAGTTAAGAGAAGGTTTATGGTAGCTGCCACTCGCCTTCCGAGTATTTCTCTTTACTAGTAACAATACACCTGGTTATCGTAGCAAGCAGTGGAAACTCCCCTCAAGAAGCGACAATTGCCAAGGGCTTGCGTTGCAACGCTCACTTGCTAATATTTCTTTTTTTATTACAATATAGGCCTATGTTTAGCCTACTATCATAGATATAGCACGTTTGTTTATTTTAGCAAACCACGTAGGCTATTCCAAGTAAAATTGAATATAAATGATAATTTATTATCTTTTTGAAAAATAGAGATCGCACATCAGTCCTGTGTACAGATCAGTCCGATAAAGTCATGCCTAAACAGCGACATTTTACACGATAAATACGATTTTAAATATCAGCATTTGCCACGGAAGGCGAGTGGCAGCTACCGTAAAACTTCTCTTAACTCTGGCATCTTGTGGCAACTCCCGTTCAGCATGCGCAAATGCCACGGCAAGTTGTGGCATATACTTGCCACGGCAAGTTGTGGCATCTCCCACAGAGTAGTGGCCTCTGTGGGAGATGCCACAAATGCCAAGGCACATGCCACGGCGAGTAGTGGCAACACTCATTGTGTTCTAGTATGATAAATAAAATAACATTGTACCTTGAAAATCAATGCATTCGTTCATTTGACACGTTGGTGGTTTTAGGTAGGCTATACAGCGACCCCTGGCGGTTCTAGTGTGAAGTAAAAGTAGAAGTAGCCAACCTAAATGTTGGAATACTCTGTTACAAGTAAAAGTCATGCATTAAAATGTTACTCAAGTAAAAGCGCAAAATGATTAGCATAACAATATACTTAAAGTGCATATTACATGTTTTCATTATAATGACTGATAAATACGGGTTTAAATATCAGCATTTGCCACGGAAGGCGAGTGGCAGCTACCGTAAACCTTCTCTTAACTCTTAACTTGTGGCATTTACTTGCCACGGCAAGTTGTGGCATATATAAGTTGTGGCATATATAAGTTGTGGCATTTACTTGCCACGGCAAGTTGTGGCATCTGTGGCATATATATGGCATCAAATCTCCGTCATAGATCGCGAGGGCATATGAGATCCACGCGAGCACAAGTCAAGCAGCCGCGGACATATATTATTTTCGCGAGCACTAAAACGGCACTCGCGCGAGAGCAATATTGAAGCCTGCAGGGGAGAAACATGCCTTGAGCATGTGCAGCCTTGAGCATGTGCAGCATCTACATGAGCTCTCCTTGGTCTCCTGCGCTCTCGCGAGCAATTCCTGCTCTTCTGCTCGTGAAACTCTGGCCTGCTCTCGCGCGCGGAGAAATGTTAGGAAGTGGGCGTACCGTGTCCCAGTAACGCCAAATCTAATTGGTTACACCCCTCCTCTTTTATGATTGGCCGTTGTCTGGATTTAAACCTAAACCAGGAAGTCCCTACAACCTCTAACGTGATGAAATATGGCTGTGGAAACGTCTAACGTAAGTTACTTTACTTTACTAATGATTGTTTTTAATAAAAGGCATGCTTCTGTATTCTGTGGTTATTCCACAAGAGCAGTCCTTACTTATAAATAGATTGAGTTTTTTAGATAATACATTTTTATACATATTTTTCAAAAGTATTCAAACAATTCTATTATAAAGATAAGAACCAATTAACTTTTCCGGTCTTGACATATGATAATATAAATTGTAGCTTTCAAAAACAGAATTTGGAATTAATCATTTTGATTACTTTAGCAAAATATTTTATTCACAAATGTCGCTTTTTCCAAATTTCCCCAGTTTTTATTGCCTTTCTCAAATAAATAATACTATACAAAAAAAGTATAAAATGATGCAAATGTAAAAAAGCCCAAGAATTTTGCAAGTTTCTTGGCACTTTCATTTCTGAATGACCTCTTTTTTTTCTGTTCAAATGCCCTCAGCTTATTTTTTGGAATGTTTATGATGATGTTTATGTGCCTTATTCTGTATTTGACATAATTGTTTCAATAAAGATTTACCACATTTCTTAAAAATATAATTAAATAGTATTTAATACTTTATTTTTCTTCACAGCATATTCTGAAACGGCAGATCCTGGAGAGACTCCTGTCGAAGTTTGAGCTTGCACTCATTCGAGCACCACTTGACCTGGATTTCCTGGAGTTTGCATGTCGCCAGGAGCTGTACCTCCTGCAAGCACTTTCGAGACATGTTGACATACCGCAAGGAATAATCCAAGCTCTTCAAGAGCTGTTTGGACTACTTAGGCAATATTTAGATTCATTAGCCCCAAATACAGCAGTGGGATCAGTTATTGGTCTAAGAGGACGCCCTAAGTTTGAAATTGAGAGGCAGCAGTTGGTTGAGATGTTGGGGACAAACCTATCGGTGCCTTGCATTGCTAAGCTGCTAGGTGTTTCTTCCAGCACAGTCTTTAGAAGGATGAGAGAGTTTGGCTTATCTGTTTCAGATATGTATAGCTCCATCAGTGATGAGGAGTTGGATAACGTGGTCATATCCATCAAGAATGACATGCCCACTGCTGGATACCGAATGGTCAAAGGACGGTTGTTATCCATTGGTCTACGTGTACAATGGATAAGAATGGCTGCCTCAATGCATCGAGTGGATTCCATAGGCATCCTCTCCAGACTGGCTAGTCTGGGCTGTGTTGTGAGGAGAACATATTCAGTGCGAGGGCCTCTGTCGCTTGTGCACGTGGATACCAACCACAAATTGATACGGTAGTGGTATTTATATTTCGCTAAGTGATTTAAGAAATAATCTCTTTGTAATGTCCCAGTTTTGGAGAATCAGTGTTTCAATTCCAGAGTGCTATAACAGTTTGTTCTTTGGTTTTCCAGTTATAACATTGTCTTATTTGGTGGAGTGGACGGGTATTCGAGAAAGGTAAAACTGCATTTCACTTCAGTAGACACACATTAAACAAACATGTATTTTTTGTACGAGTTTACGACTAGCTACTTAAAACCACAAAAGAGGTCCCAACGCTGTGTCCTGGCTTTGCTTAAGGAATTTGGTCCAAATGGAGAAAGTGTATGGACTAAAAAGGAAGCAGCAAAGTCAAAGTAGATATAAAGGAGATTTTGTGCATTGCCTACTTTTGCTGCACAAGTATTATGAGTCAGTATACTGTATGTCAGTATTGTTTGCTTATTTCTATTGCAACAGGAATTCTTTAATCTCTGCCTTTTTCCCCCTATAATACAGTTTAACAGAATGTCGCCTAGTTATTGTGTGTAATTGCCCTATTCTTAAATATTCTCTGCTTTTCTGCAGGTAATGTACTTGGGTGCTTCGACCAAGAACCATGCGTCAACAGCCTATGGCTTCTTCTTAGAGGCGACACAAAGACATGGAGTGCCTTTAAGGTGAATTCACAGAAAAAAGCACTCTTTGGAGAACTAGATCAATACTGTGACACTTTTGGATGAGTATTTTCTTTGACATTCCTTTACTCAACTGTGTACATTTCAGGGTCAGAGGATACCAAGGAGTAGAAAACGTACAGATCGCAGGATTCATGTTTTCGGTTCGCAGCACCGACAGTGGAAGCTTCATCTCTGGTAAAAGTGTTCATAACCAGAGGTAAATTGCAGCATCTTTAGTAACTCAATTAGTGAGGTGAACTTATCTGATGTGCAGACCAAGCACCTTGCACTTAACCCATGCTAGGCCAGCATGAAAATAGATCACTTGAACTGGTTTTCCCTAAACCATGTATTTTCATCCATAGGATTGAGCGTCTTTGGCGTGATGTACGAGTCATTGTCATCAACAAGTACTCTGCGATACTGCTTTCCCTCGAAGAGGATGGTCTGCTTGACATCTCATCAACAGACGACCTCTTCTGTGTGCACTACATCATTCTTCCCCGACTTCAGATGGACTTGGGGATTTTTACAGAAGGCTGGAACCATCATCCACTCAGCACTGAACGGAACCAATGTCCAGAGCAGTTATGGCAACTTGGACTGATGCAGACAAACATTGATCAGCCGGAGAGCCCAGAGGTATTGATCTCCTTTCAGTATTACATTACATGTCACTTGTTAGACGCTTTTATCCAAAGCGACTTACATACTCAGTACTGTGGGCAATCCCACGATAGTAATTACTTACCATTTACTTTGTGTAATATACATTGTCAAAAGATTACTTTCTTTCCCTACTCTTGGCATGACCATTTTCTGGGCATTTTATTCAGTTTGTGTTATTTTAACTGCAAAAATAAAAAACTATTACTTGATGTCATTGTTCCACATTGTTTATAAGACATTTATTTCACCAAAGTGTTCAAAACCTCTGTTATGGTTATTAGGAGCCAGATGTTGACTGGGAAATTGCTGCTGACCACGATGGAGAAGAAGAGGATGCAGGGATTGTCGTCCCCGAATTCGACTGCCCTTTGAGTCCAGAAGACACAACTGAACTTCAATCAGTATTTCAGCAAATTGACCCAAACACTCCGGTCAAGGAACTGTACTTACTCTTCCGTGAGTATGTAGCTGAAAGATGTGGCTCTTAAGAAATACAGCTCCCTTGAATGACACAGATGAGGTCAAAGTAAAATTCCTGTGTTCAAAGTGTTACTTAAGTACCAAGAGTAAAATAAGTCATGATGCCGATTTCAGGATAGAGTAAAGTTACTTGGCACAACTGGTGACTGGGTTTTTATTCCATTAAATTGAAACAATTTACACAAAATACAGCTCAAAACTATAATGGTTCCCCAACTTCACCATTTGTTTCCAAAACATTTTGACTAGAACAGTATGTCACTTGAAAGTTTGACTGTATTCTCATCTTGAACAAATGAAAACAAATAAATAAAGTGCAATAAAGACTGTCTAACCCTAACCCAGAAAACATCGATTCTATGACTCTTAAGAGCGGCTAAACTCCCTGCTATTCATAACAGCCTGTGTTATGATGCTCAGGAACTCTGGATATGAGCCGAGGTGCCTTGTCGGAAAGGTAATGGAGTTGGAGCATGCATTCACTACGGGAAAGCATACCGTGTGTGTACCATAGCGCACGCTGCAATCATGATCGAACTCAATTAAGATTTTAAACATCTCTCTCTCTGTTGAGGTGATGGGGACGTGTGCCTGCCCCGTAAGCCATTGAAGGAAGCAACCAACAGTGATCTTGGGTTTTTCCTTCATCTCCTCTTCATCTTTTGCCGCTTCACCTGTAGACTCTGTCTCTCTTGAGTCTCTTTCATCACTCTCTGTTATCTTCACAGGGGTCCCCCTCTCTTCAACCACAAAGCTCTTTTCTTCCTCTAAAAACAAGTTGAAAATGAATACAAAGAAATGCATATATTCACCTAAGCAATGTCAATAAATATGGCTATTGTTTTTAAATAGTTTTTTTATGTGGATATTTTGAAGAAGAAAACCTCATTAGCCAGTCCTGCTTTAGTTATCATTGTTTCATTGCAACCATCATGATGCAAAGTTGTGTTTAAAATGAGACATGTAAACATGAATAAAAAGGGTATGCAAAGCTGTCATTGAGTTGCCCGTCGTAATTGGGGGTAAAATTCAAGAACAAATACGTTTATAAAATGTCAGGGCAGTAGTATCACCTTTTTCTTCAATGTGTTTGATGAAGTCCTGTAAAAAGTTAACAATCTTTGATTCCCTCTGGCGTCGCAGCGAGCCCAGCTCGCTGAAGACTGGAGATATGGCTCCCATCAGGAATTCAGCATCCGGCTTGGAGAGAGGAAAAAACAAAATGATGTATGCTCAAAGTTGGATGAGCTTAACCCTTTAATTGCCAGACCAAGAAAAAAAACGATGGAAAAATAATTTGTTTGCATTTTTTTATCAAATGGCACACACATAGCACATTTACAAAAAAAAAAGGTATCAATATTGATATTGATATAAAAAGTAATGTTAAGTGTTTTTCATAATAAAAAAAAAAACGTGCTCATCTTACTGTAGATGCTGAATTGGCCTAACAGGAAACCACTGGCCTAACAGCAAATGTCTATATCCTGTGTTGGCCTAACTTGCTCATCTGTGTGCAACTTTGGGCTGTATGCCATGCATGAAAGCTGCTGTATAAATTATTATCACTCTTTCACTCTGAGACTCATAAGGCAGTATAGATGTAGTAATAATGTAATATAAGATGTAGTAATATTACCATGAATCTATCTATTTACCATATTTTATTGGAAAACATCTCTGAAACTCTGAAAAAGTTATATTGCTAGTTTAGTTTGTTAAAACTTTTTTTGTGCATCAAGTTATCTAATTATGTTCAGTCAATGCTCTGACATTAAAATATGTCAAAAATGATATGGTTACCTTACAAAAGTTGACCGAAAAGAGTGATTTCTTCAGCAGTGATTTTTTAGCATGCCAACTTTCTCAGTGGAAAGCTGAATGGCTTTCTGTTCTAACCACAGTGACATCTAGAGGTTGTTTTGTGCATAACATGTCAACCAAATGGTAGAGATGGCTGAATCAGGTAGAGTTAAACTTTTAAAACATTTTTTCAACAGGATATCAAGACACAAAATGTGCTCTACCAAATGGTGGCGCTGGCTGTTAAAGGGTTAAGGTTTGAAATTCAGTGGTAAAATCAGCTAGAGACATAATACTGACCTTTTCATGAAGGCCAGCGACGAACAGATCCCTGAAATGCTGTCGTTGTTGTACTATCATCTCACACAAGCCATACAGCTTCATGCCTGAGCATATCTGCTGCAGCATTGGTAGAGTGCGGACCGATGAGTGCAAGATAATTGCCCTATAATTCAGTAACAGATAACAGCAATAATATAAAATCATACATAAAAAAGGGAAAGAGTGACTGCACACTCAATATGAAGTATGAGTGTAAAGGAATAATTGATTGGTTTTAAACATGGGTTGTTATGGGTTAAATCACTTAGCATATGTACATACTTTATTATGTCTTCCTTCCTCTCCCACGTTGCAGGACCACTGTACCCGCATGCTGTTATCCGATCCAGAAGGTCGTACATAGCTTCAGGTTCAGCTATCTCAACCTTTGCAATTAGAAAAACAGTATCACACAGTAAGTCATGGGAGCCTTAACTTATTTTAAGAATTAGAAAATATTCACACTACAAAGAGGTGTGTGTGTCAACCATACTAAAACAAACATCATATTATATGAAGGAGTATCTGAGGAGAAGACAAAGATTACCTCTTCCATAAGCTGGCTGAGCTCTGGATCAGTCACATCTTCCTTGGAAATGGAATCTCTATCAATCTCCCCAGTGGATATGTATCCATAGCACCACTCTCTGAAAAAGTTAGGTGGAGGACCACCTTGCACTATACTGACTGCCATAATCTCTCCAGCTGTCCTGCATTAACAAAGTTTAATCAATGCATAAACATTATTAATAAATGAAATAAACATTGAAAAGACATTGCAGAACACAATTCTACATACTTGAAATGCTCTTTGTGGTAGTCAGTAATTGAGTACTTGGGGGTTTTCCCTGTACTCCCTCCCTGAAAAAACTTCCTTTCAACACCTGCCATCATTTCTATGATTGAAAGGAAAAGTGGATCAATACATTGATAATCTCAATTAGACCACTGTATATGTTAAAGAACAGCACGCGTCATGCAAAGCCCTTAACCTGTGCAAGCACAGAAATTGCATGCAACCAGAGAACCGCCACACACTGAGGAATATTTTCATTTATTATAAGGAGGTAAACATATACCTGTTAAGAATTCTTTCCGGAGAGCCCCATGGTCAATTCCAGACTCTCCAATGAAAGACACTCGGAGGTTTTTTTTGGGAGAAGACCTCTTCTGACGTCTCCACTGCCCTAAACCCCTTTCAAACATGTCCTCCCTAGTGACACTAACATTAAAGAGTGTCGTTGTGTCCACTCGTCCACTAAGTGTTTCGATGGCTTCAGCAAGACTTGAAGGAAACAATTAGAAGTTGATTAGACAACTGGATCCAAAACGTTTTCCCTTAAGAGACCCCTTTTGTATCATTGAGTGAACTGACGACCCCTGACTGATGTAAAGTGGCGTCTTTTAAATGATATTCAAGGCATAACAATAACAATGCAGGGCAACTGATGAACAGTACAATTAACACAAATAGTGAACACAATAACTGCAGGACGTTTTTGTTTAAAATAAGCAATTACAGGTACATTTTAAGCATATTACCTTTTCTCTCGCCCTGTCAGTTCTTCACTGGCATGTTCTTCCAAATCGATAATTTGTGTCGAGTGCAATGTACTGATGAAATATTTCAATGGGGCATGCCTTAATCATGGTTTACAATATCTAACACTGAAAGAAAAAAGTATATAAAGAATGTGCATAATAGGAGAAAAAAAAACCTTTCTCTACAAGTGCTGGCATGTATTTCAACCAAATACTCAGGAAATAACTCTGAGCACAATGGACAGGCCACCTTTAAAAATACAGAAAAGCAGAGCAAATATTCAAGTGAATTACTGGGACGCAGAAACCTTCATCATCTGCAATAATGTAATTGATAAATAATGCCCTGATTTTACCTTAATATAGATTTTAGAACAGGAGGTCCTACACGGGAGCACACTTGGAGAAGCCTATAATAAAAATGTAGAAAGACTGCCAATTAATGACACATACAATGAAAATTGTTTAGAAACAAACACCTACAATATTAGTGAGCTTACATTCCCAGGATTGCTTGTAGCTGGAGACTCATCTAAATCTGGGTCCAGATCCTGAAAATCGTAACCAGTTAAAAAAGCTGTCGATTCAGGATGATAATGATCCTGCATAGTAATTTGTGGAATAACATTACCGGTTCCAGATCCATGCGGTCAGAACAGCTGCTTGGTTCACACTCTTGTGCATGTAAAGCCAACAGCTGGACAGGCATGCTTAGATGACACGTGGCACATCTGGCTTTTGGCATATTTTTGAACTCCTTCGATGAGTAGGACAAGGGGGAGGTGTCCAAAGTGTCCTGGATGGGCATTATATAGAGACAGCCTTTTCCACCTAAAGCTTAGGCAAGGTAGGCCCCCGTGTAACCCTCTGCCTCAGGTGCCAAAACACTTAATTACCGCTGACCTGATCCTCCTATGTGGGAATACAAACAAGTTGATGTTATTTAATGCACAGAATGTTCTAAGGGAGGCAGTTGATTTTAACAAGATGCACACTTGCAGTGTTAGGCTTTCTCATGGATTGCTAAAAACAAGAGGGTAGGTAAATATGCAAACCATCAAGGGCATTAATGAGCTATTATAAGAGCAGCTATTGTAGGAGAAGATAGAAGGTATAAATAGGATTTAACTGCGGAAATACTAGACCACAGTTGAATTTAATAAGGGAGATTGTATCTTACCAGCAGCTTTATGTAGCGTCCAGGCCCCTTCAAATGGTACCATTTTGGAATATGATTCCATAAGTATATATGATATCTATGTGGGAAGAGCAAAACAAGTGTGCAGTTAGAACTATAACCCTCCACACATGTCACCACTGTTGAATCTGATTTGTGACCAGTAGTACTTCAGTGGATTGGGAAACTACAGTAATACATAAAAAATGTCCCGAAATTGGGATCAATAAAGTGCTTCTTAATTATCTTGATTCCTTCCCTTATTATTTGTTCTATCTTACCTGGGAGTGGTCAGCATTTTCGGGGATATTGAGAGTCCTCCTGCCAAGTCCAGCCTGGAGAAGGACCATTTCATCCGATGACTTTGGTGTTCTTTCTGTGCTCTTATTGATCAGAAAGAACTGGATTGGGGTTGACCTAACAGCCCTTCTTTTGGGAGATGGGGTATAGCTTCTACCCGATTTGAATAGGCCGGGGAAAGCCCTGAGGAGTTGAAAACAATGTGTAAGAGAGGCATTTAAGAAGCTGTTATACAATATATTCATTCTGAACAATCTGAAGAGCGTTAATTTCTATAAAAAAATACCCTGAATTATAGTCAATTGCCGAGTTATTACAATGGCAATTCAGTTCAGAACTATCTTTATTTCCTAACGGATCCAAACCTGGTCATATTTTGGTCCACTGTATTTCCTGCTGTAGAAGGAAAGCCAGGGGTCCTTTGTTGCTTCTGCCCCTGGACTGCCTGACGCTGCCTTGTCCCAGCCTGCTGCCTGTTGCCAAGACCAGACTGCTGCTGTCCCTGTATAGTAGGCTGTCTGTTGCCCACCTCCACCTGCTCTCCCTGAACCTGTACTTCATCTGTGAACACAATTTAAAGATGTCTATGATTCCCTAGAATCTAAATAAACTGAGTACTAAATACGTAAAGTAGTTAGAATATATAAAGGCTTCATTAATTAAACATTACCCAGATAGTCACAAGCCCTGAAAATAAATAGAAGAAGAACAAGAAGAAGATGAACCTTTAATTATCCCCCATGGGGAAATTCAGTTTTTCACTCTGGTTTTAATATAGGTTGGTAAAACTGTCACTGAAACACCTCGGCGTGCTTCCGCCGGCCAAGACTGCAGCTGTAATTTTTTGTAAACGACTGACCATTAGATGAATCTGTGAAGACAAGTGATCTCCCCCTAGTTTCACTTACGATTTTGAGAAGTTGGTTCAGCCAAGGCACTTCTCAGCAACTCAACGACACGCCTGGCAGCATTTTGTAACTCTATCTGTTAAAATAGATAGCATTTTTAATTTAATCATTTATTTCAATAGGGACAATGCACATAAATGAACACTTTAGACAAATAACGCTTCAAGTGTAAATGGATCATGTCTTCCTATACTGTCTATACTGTCTTGCTGTTTTTAAATTATTGTCTTGTTGTTGCGCACTGGCACTTTGACTTTGAGTCGATGTAATTTCGCTGTACTTGTTACAATGACAAATAAAGTATCTATCTATGCATCTATCTATCTATCTATCTATCTATCTATCCAAAACAGACACAAACAAGCAATAGTCAAATTGATTGTCAAAATCACAATGCAAAGACATGTCGTCTTGTTTATCCAGATCTGCTAACAGTTAACTTTAGCTAACTTTTATTATTGCGGGCAGACAGCTGTGTCACTTTCTTCTTATACCGTGGCTTGTAAATAAAGCAATGTCAATATCTTAAATGCCCGTCAAGCAGATAAAATTATAGTTATGTTAAACCATTGTTTTCTATATGCATAGCTAAAAGTACCGGGTTTTGTACGTACCTCCTTGTCGTCAGCCATTCTTCTTCTGCGGGGCTTTCCCGCTCCGATATCCCTCTTCATTTGAAAACGGCCACTCATAAAAAGGAGGGGTGTAACCAATTCGATTTGGCGTTACTGGGACACGGTACGCCCACTTCCTAACATTTCTCCGCGCGCGAGAGCAGGCCAGATTTTCACGAGCAGAAGAGCAGGAATTGCTCGCGAGAGCGCAGGAGACCAAGGAGAGCTCATGTAGATGCTGCACATGCTCAAGGCATGTTTCTCCCCTGCAGGCTTCAATATTGCTCTCGCGCGAGTGCCGTTTTAGTGCTCGCGAAAATAATATATGTCCGCGGCTGCTTGACTTGTGCTCGCGTGGATCTCATATGCCCTCGCAATTTATGACAGAGATTTGCCGCCATACATATACTTGCCACAGATACCACATCTGTGGCATATACTTGCCACAGATACCACGGAGTAGCGGCCTCCGTGGCAGATGTCGGAAGTACTTGCCACTGCCCGCAGATGCCACGAAATGCGCTTGCTGTCTCTCAAGAAAACACTGCAGCCTGTGTGACTGACTATCAATTGTAAATATACAACCACGTTTCTCGAGGTAGCCTTATCAGAATTAAACTAAAAAGAGGACAACATTTAGACAATAATCGACAACAAATAAAAAGAGCAATGACCATACATAACCTGAAGCTTCTTAAAGAATCAACAGCACAATGAAATATATTACCAAAGCAAACACGACTATGACGCAGCTGCAACCACAAACAACAATGAGAGACGATATCGCGTTAAAGCCATAGACTGTATATATGGTTAAAGCAAATAAATCAATAAATGCATGCGTTAGTGAAGCCTACTCACCGGTCTGATCTTCATTCTGTGAGCCTTGTAGTCCTCCTCAATTTGCTCCAAGTTAGCTTCTTTGCTCGTTTATTCCCTGTACACAATTACAACCATTCCATTCAGCCACTCTGTCCAAGTCTCAAAGTTTTCAAACATGCTGGATTTAATGACTGCAGACACATTGGAGATTACCGTCACAAAAAGCGGGAAAGCCTCCCTCCTTACTTGAGCTAAAAGTCCCACAGGGGCCGGCCCAACACGAGCAATTGACCATTTAGCATGTTAGCCAAACAACCACCTTGCACCTTTTAGTGGTTACCACTCTCGTGGGTGTGTTTGATTTAGGTCTCTTAGTATCTGCCTGGGTGGGGCACTATGAAATCTGTGGTATATTAGTAGATAGATGCAACATCAGAATGCACTCTATTGAGTTGAGTTTGCCTACACTGAAAAAACTGAAACCATGATTTAATTAAATGTATTATATCAACAAATTAAGTTGAACCTAATATTTTGTATTTAAACTTAATATTACATAATTATTAAAGCAATAATATAACCTTATGTCAAATCTGTTGGCATAATACATTTAATTAAAGTCAATGTTTCAGTTTTTTCAGTGTACCATAAGAACATATCATGATGATGTGATATTTAGTTTTGTTGCATTGTTGTGAGCTTTGTTTATTAACTGCTTGCCCAGCCAACGCTCCCTGACCTTTACGGCTGAGATATTATAGTATTATTTCCAGAGTTTTCCTCTTTGGAGCTTTTTCTTGACTAATTTGCCTCATTTAAATTCTCTTTATTGGAGCAGTAAATCATGAGACAATCAATACAAAGAATACACAAGAATGAGTTTGAGCAAATAGTTAGCCTACTTAGTTTTTATCGATTTATTTTCAGAGGTCCTCTTGAGGGCTTTTCTGCAGCCACATGTATGACCGTAAAATCGTGTCTTTGTGGTAAAGAGATTCATCAGAAGAGCTGAAAACAATGTGTCCATCAAGCATTTTCTGAAAATGTTTGTGTTGCTTAGTGAGAACGGAGAAAATTGGTTCAGATAAAGCAATACTCTGAGTTGTAGATTTTTAGCTACTGTCTTTTTTGGGAGCACCAGAGGGGAGTACATCACAATAATCTACTGCCTGTTGGTAATGACAGCGTCCATTAGTCTTTCACAGTTCTCTGGAGAGAGACATTACCTGACCTTGTTGTATTTCAAATGTGAGAGAAAGCAGTTTGGCAACGTCTGTATTGCTCTGACCTCACATCAATAACCCAGTTTTTTATGATACGAAGCATCAGCAGATTTAAACTTCCCTGTTGGACAAAGTACACCTTCTAGTAAGTAATAATATGAATGATTACTTAAACAACACATATCAGGATGTGAAATGATGGAAGATGCTCTGTCAGGTGAAACCAAAGCCACAGGTAGTGCTGAAATGCTCCCTAACCGTGTAGACTTTCCATTGGGTGTAATTAGAGAGTTGTTGTACGCCACATTAGAGGCTTCGGTGACAAATGATTTAACGAGCTACACAGGGAGTCCTAATTATTCTCCAATTAGAAAAGTAATTATGGGTTACTCCAATGGCTGGCTTGCTAGTTGGCTAGCAGTGCGAGGGTGCAGAGACAAAGTAAGCATCACAATTAGATGGCAGTTAATCTGTCACACATGGAGTTGCAAAGACCTCTGATCACTGGATGGAGTTAAGGCTCTGAGTTTCTAATCCATCACTGTGTTCCTAAAACAAATTACAACCAGTGTCCAGACTTCTGCTGTTCTTAAACACCAGATAGAGTTGTCCGGCAGGTAATGGTTTATAATTGCAATCCCCTCAGCCCCTTAAGAGAAATATACCTTATTAAGTTGCTGCACAAATGTACAATAGGCACTATAAGATCAGCTCATTGAGGTCTAGAGAAGGTAAGAATGAGAGGATACCATGGGCTTTTATTTAACATCAAACCAATATTATCATGTAAGAGAAGTGAAGTCAGAGGGGGTGTTAATCTGTCCTGCAGCAACAGTTCCTTCAAAAGTCATTTATCAATATTGTTGCTGTTTGTAACCCTACAATAAACCTTTGTTGAGTTACAATGGATTTTCCTTAAGACAGGACCCAAGTCAATATTTTCATCATTCATTTTGTGTGATTACCCGTAGATTAATGTCAGATTTGTCAAGTTCCCCCGACTTACTGTATATACTGACTGAAAGAATCATAAGTGCTCTCTTTGGACTTAATGCGTTGGAAGTGTCCTGTCTGAACTCTGTCTTTCTTCACCAATAATAAGATACAAATTACAATAATTTCCCTGACAGTACAGTACAGTACACAGCCTTAAAGTGGATGCAGTTAAACACAAATGTTGTAACGTTAATTTATTGCTCAATTGTGCCTTTTATTTTGTAAGTTTTGATATTTATAATTTTAAAACATCCTGCCTTTTCACTAGTGATGTTACTGATGATGTCAACATCAACGTTTTCAGAATCTTTGGGGAATAACGATCAAAGCCTGTAGTGCGGTTCCAATGCTTCTGTGTTTTTGTCATTGTTGACCAGCTTTGAGTAAAATATATAAAAAAACTTCAAATTAATAAACCACCCCTAGGTCCTCGACTGTTTTTGGACATACACTTTTGCTTTATCATATTTTCTAGTTTTAGGTTGAACATGTCAACAGATTTGGTCCAAACTATCCAGGTTATGGGTATGCTGTATATGTGTGATGCAATATGTGCAATCATCGCTTCAGCCAGAGTTAGTGTAGGGTCAGCTTGATAGCACCATATTATTGGTATGTTTCTATATTTACAAAATATATTTGTTCTTAAATTATTTATATGCATATCAACACCTTGAACAGTTTTTATGATGAAGATCCCCCTGGTCTCACTTGAACATTTTAACATTTGACTGCCTCAGAAGAAAACAATCTACAAAATAATAAAGCCTTCTGTTTATGGGTCAGTGTGCGTAGGTGTGTGTGTGCCCTGCTTACAGACAGTGCAGGGCTCCATGCACTACAGTGCTATGTTTTAGTAATGAGGCTCTCGTGCCAGGGAGAGGGCGTAGTATAACTATCCCCTCCCTGAGCTCTATATGACCCCCAGCCTACTCTGCCTTTAACCATTCATTTTTAAATTGGTATCCATATACTCACCAGAGTTTAGAAACACTCTGCATGCATGATATGACTCAAAAGGAGATTTGCAACAGATCTTTATATTTTCATGAGCCAGGTCCCAAGTTGAGAGGCATTAAACTATCAATATCTAAAATGAAGAGCTCTTGGCAATGCCTTCCCTTACCATCTTATTTAAGTTAATATTTGTAGGTGTAGGTGTGTGGCCGTATATAAGTATGTCAATGCATTTGTGTGAGTATATACTGTCCGCAAACCTTTAAAAATAGTTCTATTTTCGAATGTGTTAGCAATTACAAAAAATGACAAAAAAGAGAAGTAAAGCAACACAGCTGACAAAGACAATCGGGACTCCAACACATTTGGGATCAGACTTTTAATTGGACTTAAATTCACATAAATAACATTGGTTCATATATATTTTGTATATTATACAACTTTATATAATATATATTTCCCCCGATTTACATTCCTCTCTGGCTAAAAGTATCTCTCATATCTCCGGAAACAGACAGCCTTGCATAAATGCAACACTGTTATTTTTGTGCTGTTTATCAAGGTCCAAGTGCCAAAAGGAGAGGAGCGTGTTTCTCATGAGTTGTAAAAAATAATTTCCCAAGTTACACAGACAAAAAGCAAAAAGGAGAATCTATTGTATTGTCTCTAGGGTATTACACTGCACTACAAGGAGTGGGTAGCTATTGAAAATCATTCACCGTATATATTTTACTGTATTGACTTATGACACAAAGAAAGAAAGAGCACTGCAAAATATCTGATATGCATGGCAATGAACATTTCGTTTTTGAGTGTTCTTGTCCTGGTTTATTTTTTGAAAAAGAAAAAAGAAAACGTATGCTGTACGCAAGATAAGAAACCCCATCATGAAGATAAGGAAAGATTGATGAACCTGCAGCAAGGTCACATAATCATGCAGTGACCCAGCCAAACACGCTTGCACAGATGAGTTGAGCTTGTCTGGATCACAAATCAGCATTTGGCCGTTTCGAGTCTGTGACCGACATTATTCAACACAATGGGTGGATATTTGGAAGTCAGGTAAAATCTACTAATCTCCCTGACAGAAAAAAAGAACTCTCTTTTCATACTGGAGCCCTTCGACCAGTGGATTATCTCTATTGCCTGTAGCGCTTATAACATCAATACCTCCATCACACAGTAACCTTAAATGACCACTGCAGAATAAAAGCTGCACTGTACTATGACATGTCAGATTTTCACTACTTTTCTATTGCTTTGAGTTTTACATCAATTGGTCTTTTGCTTGAACGTATCATATGGTAACTAGCATATGATTGAAATCAGTGTTTGCCTGTTTTTTCAAGTCGAGTAAATCATATTCTGTCAACACAAATGTTACATGACTTTAGACGGCATGTATGTAGTGATGCATAAAAGAGTGGAAATGGCCAGTAGGTGTCACATCTTTGAGACGCTGGTACAATATGTAAAACACCTGCTTTTTGTCAACCCAACCTCAATTGTCTCAATCCTGTTTCATGCTACACAATCACTTAAATCTGCATTAACTGTGGTACACATTTGATTGTCTGAATCAAAGACACTACCTGAATGCCAAGACAGAAAGAAACCACACTGTGCCTTTGAATCCAAATAAAAAGTAAGTTCCAACTTCAGCTGCTATCTGAAAAGTGAACAATAACCAAAAGAGGTCAAGTCTATTGTAAGCGACAAGTCATGACTGATGAAAAACAAGACTTAGTGGACTTTAAGCTCCTGAAGGTACCCAGTGAAGCGGTGTAGGATCCTACAATGTTTCATGCATTTATCACAATAAAGCCAACCTAAACAAAACATGACGTGTAGGTTTGTGTGTTTGTGTGTTAACAAATCACAGAGGAAAACACAATCATGCCATGACATTGCGACAGACAGCAAGTTAAGTGTTAACCCCATCCTTCCCTGAATAGTCAAAAACAAAGTAAAGTTTTTTTTTGAACAGTTATTAGTTTATCATTTCATCATGATAAAAAAGCATAAACATCACCATAATCATATCCCTTTTCTAAACAAGATAAAGTTAGTATATGCTATCCAAAAGAGCCAGGGGAGGGAAAGTCACGGGTTGTGTTTAAAGTGTTCAAAGCACAGTGAAAAAACATTTAAGGGGTTTCTGTTTAAGGACATCAAGGTTAATATAATATTTTGAAAAGTGCTTTATTAGAATACACTTATTTATGGGTAATATTCAATAACCATCAATAACTCTTGATCATAAATATATGTATTTTTTAAATATGATATTAAATGAAAAAAATGGATGATGTTGATTTTTTCAGAGTGAACACAACCAACATGTGAAAGTTGTTTCTTTCCGTCCCCATTACATCCCTGTCAGGCAGCTCCATCTACTTTAACACTCATAGAGGGGAAATAGTGTCAATGAAAAAGTGCATCATTAATATGTTTTGATTAATTATAAACCATATTTGTTGTCATAAATAACACTTTTTTTCTCTAATATTCAATAAACCTCTTATTTTACAAGATGAGTAGTCAAATGATGCAAATCTACCCCCTACGATCATATCAATATCTGAGAACAACATTAATACTTCCTGAAACTTAGGAAGCTACAGCCGGCAACACAAACCAGACTGCGGTGTCAAATATAGGAGGAAGATCAAGGAAAAGACTTAAGCAATGACCACTTAAAGCTACTAAGGGTACAACACATAAACAGTGATGCGGTGCATCTCAAAACGTGCCCAGCTAGCTTGTAGTTGTGTTAGCATGATGGTAGCATGTACTTCACACAATAAAGCTGACTCAAAAAGGCACATCAACATCTAAAAGAAAGAAATGTTTCAGAAAAATGCTTGTAAGCTTTCTTGTTGAAAGTTAGATAATACCACTCATGTTTCATAATGCAAAATATGAAGCTAAGGCCAACAAGCTGTTAGCTTAGCCTAGAACAAAGATGGAATAACAAGTAGCTTAGCTCTGTCCAAAGGCAAAACCCCCCGTACTGCAGCACGTGCAAAGCTTGGGAATGAACATGTTCTATGACATTTTTTTTACTTGTAAACTTTTCACTGTAGTTTTACACAAAGCTATGTGCTGGAATTACTAGACAGGAACAGCCTTTATGCTACGCTAAACTGAGAAAACTGCTAGGTCTAGCCTCATATTTAGTATACACAGATGAGTGGTTGTGATCTTTTAGATCTAACTCTTGAGCAAGAAAACTTCAAACGACTCCTAAAGCCACTCATTTGTTTAAAATTAAATATATCTTTTTGTCAAATTTAGTTCACATGACATGTCACATCGCCTTGTTAAAGGTGGGGTCGGTAAGTTTGAGAAACCGGCTCGAGATACACTTTTTGTTATATTCCATGGAATGCTCTTAACATCCCGATAGCAATGAATATCTGAAGTGCTTTGACAAAAAATGTCATCTGTGGAAGCTGTAGTACTGTGAAAAGCACGACCAATCATTTTAGCCGGCCCGGCTAAAATAACTGGATGGCCTACCTGCCTCTCAGCCTTCCATCTGTGCACAAACTTATCTCGTGCCTTCATTGGTCATGTGCGCGTTCGTGTGTTTTGGAGGAGGGGCTCTGTAAGGAAGCGGCAGATTTTTTCCGGCTGTGTATTTTCTAATTCTAGCGCACTCGAGCTGGTTTCTCCAAAATTACCTACCACACCTTTAAGAAACAAAAATTGACATTTGGAATAAAGATTTAATATCTGTAGTCAGAGGAAGAATCACTCAATCACATTTTTTTACCTCTGCATTGTTGAGCTTCCTTTTTTGTAATTTAATGCATCGGAGACATTATTTCACTATTCACATGTTGTAACTTTAAACTCTAAATGGCTGATGTGAACCGTTCCTCCTTGATCATCTGCCTAAGGGTCGCATCGGGAGGAAGATAGATCAAAAAGGGAGACCTTAAATGGTCATAAACCCAGATGTCCATCCCTGCCCTCACCTATTCCAGGGCATCTTGTGAATTGTAGTTCTACTGACATTTGTAGTCAAGAGACCTTGTTCCTATTCACTGATAGATTTGCAAAGCTTTGGATAGCCACAAACTAACAGGACTGACATTTTTCCAGACTGGTGTGCATATCTCCAACACTTTCTAAACTCATAAGAAAGTAACTGGTCCTCTCTTAAAGCAGAGGATACAGCAGAACACTGTCAATGTCCCTAGGCCTGAGTGGACTCTCTCCGTGGCCATTCATGGGCTTTTCTCAGTGGCAGCTCTTCAGCCCAGTCAAGTATGGTGACTCTTGTCGGCACAGGCCCATCTGCTGCTGTTGCTGCTCTTGAAGATCGGAGGCCAAACCATCGACAAAGTCGGGGACGGGTAGCCCTGAGAGAATCATGACTGACTTGTTCCAGATCATGAAACTGGGAACAACGGGCAGGAGGAAGGAGACCTCAAAGCTGTGAATGTGTTGGGAGTTCATGGCATCATGGAAGGACAGTGAATTGTTGTCGTAGTCCAGCAGGACACCCAGCCGCCTCAGCTGCAGGCTTGCCTCCACCAGCATCTCCTTGCCATCGTGGCGCACCATAAAGTTGTTGTTGCAGCGCGAAAACACCCATGAGGATGAGTTCTTGCCGCTCCACTCGTTTTTCGGGGCTGATTTGTAAGCTACGCCGATGGCATACCTGCAGGGAAGGAACATTTTGGAATGCATTAGTGATCTGAAACTAGTGTCCTCCTTAATGACTCTACTTGCACAGTCAAGCTACCTCATGCTGAGGACACACAAGATCAGCACAGGCCCTTTGGGTGTTTCCTGCATGAAGAGGTCTACTTCAGAGCCAATTAGTGAAAGAACACAAATAGGCTAAGAGTATACACTGTGTGTGGTGAGTGTGTCTGTTGAGAGTGGGTTTGCATAACAGCCTAGATTTAAACTCCCCTAAGAAAAATATTTCAGTTTATTGAGTCTCTTTTTTTCTTACCATGTGGACGCTCCAAGCAGCACCTCCCAGTAGTGGCACCCGCTGTCAATGAAGACATTACCAGCTGCCCCATAGGAGCCTGTGCTGCTGAAGCGCTCCGGGGTATGGCTCTTCTTCAGCGAGCTCTCGTCCTTCTCCATGGTCAAACAGTCGTTGGACAGACGCAGCTTCTTGTGGGCAGTCTTTGGGTCCAACTTGAAGGGTTGACCTGTGAAAAGACAAGCATTTTGAGCTTTAAATTGTCTATTATTATTGTGTGTGGGTGTTTAATGTCGCCTGTTATAATGATAGTGATCACATTAATATGATTACCTAAGATCCTAAATGTAATTATTTTTGGGCAAAATGGCAACCGACATCTAGAGTCAGAGTTCACAAAAACTAACATGAACATGCATGGAGACCAAAAGTGATTAATAATCACTACATTAAGAATAATATATCAAAACGAAATTAGTTACTTATCCAGGCTAATACAACTCCATGCCTTTGCTTAGACACAAGTAGTTTCCATTCTTTTGAATCGGGTTATGGGATATCCCAGTACAGAAGAAGTTAGCAACTGGCATTGTTATGCAAATTGAAGTTTTAGTTGCCTTGGCTCTAGAAATATTTTTAGCTACAAAACTTTTTAAATTATTTATCAAAAACCCAATGCAAAAATGTGAAATCTAACATGATTAAAAAATGTTGTTCCCCGCCAATATCGTCAAGATACAACAAGATCAAAAGGTGAGCAGAAAGAACGAATACAAATTAGAACAGCATATTAACTGAGAGAGACAGCAACAGACACAAATAAATAGAAAGTAGGAAAGTGCTTGCAGAGAACTCACAGAGAGAGAGACAGAAGAAGAGAATGTTTGAAATACAACGGCGAGAGTCTAAACTTCAAAGCCTATTGCAGCCTTTGGTGAAAACATTTCATAACAGCAGAGGAAGCCACCCGGCATTCTCCTTTGTGCCTACCATCACACAGACTTGGAAATTAGCTGAAGGAAATAGCCTTCACTTCCACTGCAGTAAGGAGCCGTCGTGGCTATTCATTGGAAATGCTGATAACTGGTTGCAACTATTCAATTTGCACTGACACCAGTAATTTGGGTGTAATGGGTGGACAATTGAGAGGGCAAAAGTAGGTGAGTGGCAGAGGGAGAGAGAGGAGTTAGGGAGTGAGAAGGAGAGGAGAAGCTGAGGGGATAATATGAGGCCAAAGATTGGGCACAGGATCCCCTCTCCTCCTCTCCATGTGCGTAATCTGTGTGAGTGTGGGCTTCATGGAGGTCAGCCACGTCCCATCCAGGCCTGACATTTCACTGTGACACCTCTCATCTCATCTCTCAGCCCCCCCGAGCCTCCCACAGCTTAATGAGCGACACAATGAGGACCCCGACTCCTCCTCTCTTCCCTCTATCTGTCCTTCCCTTCATCTCTTCCCCCATTCTCTCATTTCATCCTCTCTCCTCTCTCACACACTCTCCTCCAATAATCTGTGTGGTGAGTGTGTGTTACCGCGTGTGGATATGAGACGACGAGGCCAAATGTGCTGCTGGCAGCCAATTACATTAATGCGCTCTCTTCTTTGAACTGCTTATCGCTGCCAGCGCAGCCATTTCCAAACACTGGGGCTCTGTCATGCCTTTCCAGGGGATGACTCCTGAGAGCCGGGGCCGGGCCCGAGGTTGGGGAAGGGGAGACACACGTGACGGTAGAGGACAAGGAGACATACACAGAGCATCAACTCCGACCTACACACAAGCAGGAATACAGTAAGAGTCCAAGTGGAAATGTTTTGAATGCCAGCAGGAAGCTCGGATTTAAAATATTCATTTTCCGTATGACAGAATACATTTGTTGGTACGAGGCTGGTAGGGTGCTTAAAAATGAAACTGAATTTGGAGGTTTGCACAGGAAAAATGGCAAGTGGACTGCTAAAAGAACTCTTGCACTCGGTTTAAATTGCCATAGTGTTGGAAAGATGGAAAATGACTTTTTTTCAAACTTTCTTACAACCTTGAATGCATAATTGTCTGCTACTGCATATATATACATGCTCAATCCCATACTGTCAGATTGTAGACTACAGAAAATAAAGACAACAAGATAACAAAAGAATATATCCCATTCCTTGGCAGTGACTGTCTTTAGTCTGTTCAGACTCTGCAATAAAGTAGCAATTAGAGATGTATCCAAATGTCTGCTAAGGTGATAAGTGCTCCCTGTTTAACTGCCTTGAAGCTGGGCATTGTTACGAAATGGGAAGTCTTTAATGGAAACTTGTAAAACACAAAAAAAGAAAGAGAAGAAGAGGGGGGAAATAAAAGGAACTACTGTCTGGAGGACATTGATATAAAGCAATTTCATTGCAACTTCATTTCGCAGAGTCCTTGTTGGAATACTTGCAGCGGGATAGCATCTGGCTAATCGACTTTATTTCAATTCAGTCAATTTCACTGCTTTTCTTTTTTCCCTGGCTCACACATTTGAGCTGGGAGAGATTGAGCTGCCTCTGTAATGAGGGAGAAAGAAAAAAGGGATCCCATTTTACTGCATAAATAAACAATTACTGCAGTAGAAGCAGCAGCATCAGGGACTTCTCTAAAGCTCCAACACAACCTTATAACTTTCACAGGTCTCAACATCTCTGTTGAACTTACAGATCCTTCCCTGGCATTCAAATGCATGGCTGCACTTCACTTGGCTTCTAATTGACTGAACCATATGTAATGTGGTATTTAATCCTGCAGTGCTGACTACTGTACAAAAACACAGATTTACACTGGTGAGATTAAAAATGAATCCACCATGTAACATGGCTCTAGCACAGCAGGCCTTCATGACAGTGTGTTTTACCATAACAACTGAAATGGTCTTTGTGTGGTAAAGAGCAAAGACAAACAGCAATCACTGATCTTCTCCGACTTCACCCTTTAATGAACTCGGCAGAGTCTTCAGAGACCAGTCCTAGAAAAAAAAAAGTTCAGTAAAGCTTCTGGGTCTGCTAAGAAATTCACTCCGTTTTTGAAAGGAAAGTTCATGTTATGGTTCATTAGAGTAAAAGTATGTGAAAGATTTCCCCCCCCAGAGTGAGCGTCAGAGTATTAAAGACTGTGTGTGTGTGTTAAGTGCAATCATTCACTAAAACTCTGCTTGTTTTTTAATGACACATGTCTTTTTGTACTCCTTTATCATTACACGTGTTCTTACTGTATTGCAGATAAAAAGGGCTTTAATGCATTATAAAATAATATCAAGGTTAGCTTGGTGAGGTGCACTGCCCACAATCTGTCTTGGAGAAAAATGAAAAAATGAAAAATATTGAATGAAAACAACAGCAACCTCCCCACCAACTGGCATTTTCACCCGCTCTGTAGATGAAGGAAGGCACTTTGGGCCATTCAACAAATCAGAAAATCCAAGAGTTCCTACATTATTGAGATTATGAAACCAAAAGGAGCTGTTTTTTTGTTAATTAGTACAGCAGGACCTATCTATGCTTGACAAACGAACATTTTATAACCAGTTCATCTTTACTTCTCCTCTCTCCTCTTCCTTTCTCTCATCTACCTTCGTCTCGTCTCCACCTCCTAATGTTTGCTTTAGGGCTGTGTGGCAGCTTGAGGACTGTCATCAGAGATGCGTGCTGGGTAAATATTATGGCAGGTTCTTTAACAGGAAGTAAAGAGGTACACAAACCCCTGGGGCACCTTGACAAGTGATGTTCTCTGTCTGGATTTGAGCTGCCTACACAATGCAGGGACTCATTTTCACACAGGCACAAACACACTCTAGGGTGTTTGCCGACTCCCTGTTTCGTACACACAATATGGACGCCCAGAATAGTTATTCAACAGGATGACGACCGTTATAAAGTCAACAGTCCAGTGTTTGACTGTCATCATCGTACATTTTCAGATTAGCCTTTTGTTTTGACACTCACAATATGTTCACTCAAAATACTTCTCTTGTAAACAATAGAGCTGCTAAAAAAAAAAGACACATTTAAGCCTGGATTTATGTGGTTGGTATACTCCTACTTCACACCATCCTGCGGCTTTGTACAACAACATGACAAAACTAGATGTTGATGTTGGCAGGCTTTACACTGTGGGACAGGTGCTACGAGGAGGCAGCTGGTCCTAGTGAGAGCACACAATCACACCTCAGCCGAGCCCGATTTGGCCCCTTTTCAAATGTATCATTCACATTTTAGGTATATTAGTCGAGGTTTTACCTTGCTGTTAAATGACATTTGAAAACCAAACAGCAGTGCATATAATCAACAAGTAAAAGCAACCTTTCACAGGCTTTACAGCAACTCCAAAACATCTATAATAACAGTTGTTCCTGGCCTGGATACATGTGCTGAATTTATAATTAAGGAAAACACATCTTATAGTTAAACTTCCACCTGTGCACGCAATCATTTCAGACGCAATGGACAGTACAGACTGCTTCCTTTGAGCAGACCTGTCACTGGCCTGCAGTCAGAATACTAAACACCAGAGGAGAGACACCACAGACGGACACCTCCTGCATGCTAATACTGACGAACAACTGTAGCAGTCTAAAAGCTGCTGATATGACAACGTTTAAGTTTGAACCCTTTCCCCCCTCCTCAGTTAACAACTGCTTTTTTTTTCTCCTACTGCATATTTGTTTCTTGATGGTATAAATGAATTACTCAGACAGACAGCCAATTAAAAAGCACAAACGGGGCACAGTCTACTAAGAGCCGTCTTTATTAACGTGGGTCTATTGTTCTGTCAGCCGCCACTCTAATGAATTGTAACCAAACTCGGATGCAACCCTAATTCAATTTTATGCCTATAAAAGCCTAAAATAAGTTGCTTTGGACAAAAATATAATGATTATTATGCTATCAACCAGAAGATGCGGCTTTCACTTTTTAATGTTAAATAACTGGATCCTTGGATTTGAATTAATTAGAAAGGCGTCATTCATTTTGTTTTCATAAAAAAAAAATCATCTGTAGTTATGCAAGTTTCAAAAAGGGTAAATGAGAGAAAAACATTTAAAAACCTAAACTTTATGACCAAAATGAAGTGTTTTTATCAAACCATCACGCTTTGATTGTTGACTTAAGGTACAGAAGCTGTTACTGGACTGGCATAGTGTTATTCTGCTGTGTGCATCACTAAAGCATGGACCGTATTAATGGGTAAAAAACAGTAGATTGAGGGCACTCGTGTCTGCAGACACTCATATCTGCAAAGAGCTATTTGGTGTCTTCTTTTCACTGAACGCTCTCCTTCTCTCACTCTCAATCTGTCACTTTTACTCCACTTTCATACACTCAGTCTCTTTTTAGGTTTCTCCCTTTATGGGACAGGCGTGTAGAAACCTGGTCACAGTTCGCTCTGAGGTAAATGCAGAGGTATACACACACACACACACACACACACACACACACACACACACACACACACACACACACACACACACACACACACACACACACACACACACACACACACACACACACACACACACACACACACACACACACACACACACACACACACACACACACACACACACACACACACACACACACTCTTCTTAACTGCCATCTTTTTCATCATACTTAATTCATAGGTGTTTCAAGGAGCTGTGAGTTACTTCACACGTGAGAAACTACCGGCACGGTGAATACTACAGCATCAGTGCCACTGTTCGCTGGGAGCCACTCAGCGTTTGATGAACGGTTTCACCGGAGCGACGTTAGAGTGACCTTAAAAGCCTTTGGAGGTGTTAAGACTTCACAACATGATTTTAAATGTTGTCTCCATTAAGCCGAATGAATTGCATGAGACACAGCAAAAGGTGGAAGCCATTAAAAAAACACTCCTCAGATTTAGCATCCCACTCCTGTTACATTGCCGGAGTGGACAGTTAAACAAATGGATAAAAAAAAGCAGAGCCAAAAGACATTTTCTTTTATTCCTTTTCTTTGTGCCGCTCTCTCTGAAGCCACAAAATAATTGTATAACTTTTTTCACACAGTAGAAGTGCTCCACATGACTTGGAACAGACTTCCTCTGTTTATGGCTGCTATGAGATATTCTACTTTGTTTATCCTTTACCTTCATTTGTTCATGATTTCTTAAATCTACTTTATTTTGGACATCATTAAAAAGTTTTTTTTAAAATTATTTAAAGGTCCAATGTTGGAAAAGGTTGGATGTTCATGTCGTTTTTATTATTATAATAAAGCAGGTCTAGAGTAAGTTCTATTTAGCTATAAAACTGAAAGTATCAACACATTATATGTACTGTAAGTTGTAGCATTTGACCTTTCTCCTACAATTGCATAAATAGCTACAAGTAAAGATACTCCAGGTGTCTTCATACTGATGCTGAGTTTGCTCCTTGGAGGCAGACAGACAAAACATTGTCTTGTTTCTCCTCTTCCTCTGCCTCTCTACCTCTCCAACAGACAAACACACACACATTTACATACCCACAAATCTTTAAACAAACCCTGGGTTTGTGTGCGATTACAGGAAAGCATATTTGGCCTTTCCTCGCCATGAGACCAAAAGCTGTGACATCTTTGGATGAAAAGATTTACCTCTGGGACCAATTGACAGATGGCAAGATTGAAGAGAGGTCACCAGAATAAGGGATCATATGCCATAGCCAGGGGTAAGGGAGGACAGAGTGCCAAGAGAAGGGTTGGACAGGGACATGGAATGGGATCACAGAGAGTTTGAGGCCGAGGAAACTGAAACAACAGACTTTAACAATGCCTCTTCAAAATCAGCTCTTCTTAAGCATGGAGTGCTTTGATTATGTCCTCTGAGGTTGAAGTAGAACAATTATTCTCTTGCAACATCTTTGATTACAGAGAGTTCAGATTTCTACTGTTTACTTTAATTTGCATTATTCAGTTAAAACAATTCTGGCAGTTCACCCTTGTGCTTGCCCTCTGCGTACCATATTGGCACAGTTCGCTGCATTCAGATTTGTTTTACACACATACAGTGCAGCTTTTATGAGTGTACTGATGCACGACTTTCCAGTATCTGTGCAACTTGTCACTGCCTGCTTTGCTTAGCAAGCCTCTGCCTGAAATATATGATGAGCTTAGGCTAAAAGCCTCCAGAGCCTATCATCTTAAAAGATGTGAAAGCTAAACCATCCAATCTAGGCACAGACAGAGAGAGAGACTTCAAGTGCCATGGAAAGAACTTGTGGTTCTCAGCTCAAAAGCTCGCTACTCCAACTCGTTCACCAACAGACTCGAGAGACAAACCTAATTAGCCTGTCAAACGGAGATATTTGTGATCGGTTTCGTTGTGACCCATTTTTAATCCAAAAAACACTGCTTGGCTTCACCAGAACAGAAGAGTGAGGCACTTTCATCTGAATACCAATTCCTCTGTGAGTAGAGAGTGGGAGAAAAGAGAAAGAAATGAACAGACTGAAGCTAAAACACATGATGCAGGTGACACGATGAACACCACAAAACCTCAATAATGAGTACAATTATTGAATTTTTTGTTTGCTATTTTGATGGCTTGTCAAAATCATTATAGCAAAGAGAAATACCGGGTGCCAATCGCAGCTCGAAATCTAAAACCAAACTTCAGTGGGTGGACAAGTTTCCCCCCGATACATGCGGATGTCAGAGAAGAAGATGACAGACAGTGGGAGTCTCAGAGGAGAGGGGGGGGGGGTTATTTAATAGCAGTGTATAGCACTAAAACTTAACTACTAAACTTTAACTGCACTAAAGAAAACTTCATGTTGCTGCTGTTAAATAGATTCCGCCTCCCTACAGAATACATTTATGTATATTGCTAACTGGCAGAGAGATGTTGGGTCAAACTGCTGCTTAATTTGTCATGGTTGCAATGATATTCAACCTCTAACAAACTCAACTTAATGGTCTCTCTAATCTGTACAAATATGATACAGATTTTGTTTTGTGTGATGTGAAAAGCAAATATACTTGGAGCTTCTGACATGAATTTAATGAGAGCTAAGAAAGAAAAAATATTTCTTTGTCCACTTTTCATAATTATTTTTTATTCAACCCTTAATATAACCCTGATTGTTTCAGCCCTGCGATAAAAAATGTTTCTCTCTCTATAGGCTATGCTTTGGAAACACACATTCTATTGTTTTGCTAATAAAGCCAATTATAATTGAAAAGTGTAAAAAAAGGAGAGCAAGATAATATCTCATTTCCATTTCCAAAAGAAGAGATTATTCAGACTCTCTTTGGTGGAACTTTAACGTGGCATAACTCTCACAGTGTTCATTGTGTGTCACTTTATATCACTGAAGTGAGAGACACATAACAGATGTGATATTAACAATGGAAAAGACCATCTATACACGCTCATCGCTTATCTGTGTCAAGGGAGCACATTATATATTGAAATGCTTCTTAGTGTTATTTATATCGTGCCCAGTAAGAGCCATGAGCCTCGGTGACAGCGAGCTCCAGATACCCTGCACTTCACCTCTAAACCCTCTCAGGGTACACGTCGTGGCCACATCACACGGAGGCAGTAATCCACTTTAATGCCATAAGAAAAGAGTTACAGTTCTGACACGCTCCATGTCCCGCAGGCAGGGTGTGTCTGGAAGATTCTGACTTTGGGGGGGGGGGCAGAGATTCAGATGGGAGGGCTTGGGTTTCTTTGATGGATCGCTGCAGTGCCCGTTTGGGACGAGGCCAAGTGGAGCGTTTGCTTGTTGGAAACAGAGCGATTGGAGTTCACTTTAAAGTGCCAGATGGCAGTATCAAATACAGGACAGGTGTAGTGGTGGAGCTCTCATTAGAGGACCCTTATCGCTCCTATCTATTAAGTATTTTTAATTGGGAATATGAACGTAAAAAGGGAAGACAATTAAAAGTGTTCCGATGTGTCCTATTAGCCTGGAACCAACTTTGAGAACATTCCCACAATAATGGTCCTTTTTATAAGGGCAGCATACAATAAAGTAAGTATAGTTTATTTCTGGAGCACATTTAAACACAGCATGAGCTTATCAGAGTGCTGTATGAATGAACATTAAAGTAAAAAGTGGAAAAAACTAAGAGAACATACCAAGTACAACATAAAAAGCAAAATACAGTAGAAGAAAACTGTAGAAATGACAACAGATTGAAGGATGGCCATAAATGTGTCTTAGCCTAGATCTCAAATCTCTGGAAGTTACTATTTGGACACACACAACACGTTTGTGATCAGCTGATTGGTTCACATCCTTTACCTTTATATTTTGGGTCTTAGAACCACTGAAAGACATTCCTGGCCCTCTAGCTGCTGATGGTTCCACTTTGTTCACCGACTGCTGTCACTTTCTGTGTCTGTCTGCCCTTTGATCCTGAGCAGGTTATGTACATTGGGTTCAAAGAGCTTTTTAAGCAATAAGCAGCTGCCTGTCGAGGCCAAAAATGACCCTTTGAGAGCGGTAAGAGGGAACAGTAAAGCTGCGATATGGAGAGCCAATTAGCTGAAGCTGCCTATAAAGCTTTATAAAGCTAAGAGGAGCTGCAGATTCAGGAATATGGCAGTTTCCCCCAAAAATATATATAGCTGAGACATTACCAAAGTATGGTTTCTCTTATCTCTTTAATAAAAAAAGGCACACTTTTTTAAGGTAATGTCAAGCAAAAATAAACTCAGATTTCTTCTTGTCTGTTCTTAGTAGGGCTGCACGATATATCGTGTCATGACGATAATTGCGATATCGCAGGACTTACGATTTAAACAATTTTTCTTTTAGGACTTGCGATATTAAGTAGGCAAATTAACTCAAACACGTCATGTTACAATTATTTTGCTGCTTGCTACAAAAGTAAAACTTGCGCGGCTCTCATGTCAGGGGCGGATCTACCGGGGTGGCATGGGGTGGCAACTGCCACCCTAAAAGATAGCCTTGCCACCCCAGTTGGCATCTTTGTTTTGAAAGAAAAGTTGTGGCTCATCGGACATTTATGAGAGAAAATCTCTAATGTCCGAGTGCAAGTGAATGCAGCACAAGAAGCGAGTCTTGTAACCTCTCCCCCGGCCCTGGTGCGAGCTTGGAAATATGATTGGCAGCGATTTCATTTGAACGAGGGACGGCGCAAAACGAGAAGCATTCGGATCCAAGCAGACTGAAGGAATGAGGTATTTGCGGTCTACAATAACAGAGAAGAGACTGTCAAGTTTGGTTGTACTCAGCATTGAATCAAAACGCACTAAAGCTGTTGATCTTAATAAGTTTGTGAGGCGTTTTGCTGAACAAAATGGTAATCGCCGCATTCAGCTGTAATAGGCATGCCAACTTGATGCTCTGCTCACGGATGACTCGATGGGCATCAAAAACTGCCCAGCCAAAAAAAGTAACCACTTTGATTTAAGGCCAGTAGGTAAGGACTTTCTACTGGATAATAAGTGCAGCGATGTATATGTTTTAGCTGAATACACATTTTGTAACCCTAACTGATGCAGTTAGTCACTTCTTTAATGTTTGTTCTTTCTGATGTAAAGTCAAGGTTGTAACTGCAGTAAAGTTGTGGGGCGCTGAACTGTTCCTTTGAATCTTTTGAATTTTGATACATGATATAATTACCTGTCTTTCAAATTTGAAGGAGGTGAGCAAGCATCTTGAGGAGCATTCATCATTAACTCCTCCAGAAAATATAGTTTATTCAATAATAAATGAATATGTGAATCTTTCCAAGTTAACATTGATTGATATGACTGCGATTAAATCAGCATATACTTCTGCCAGGGGATGCCACCCCTCAAAATCTCCTGCCACCCTCTTGCCACCCCATGAATATTTGTCTAGATCCGCCCCTGTGTCAGGGGTACTAGAGTGAGTGACAGCAAACCACCAATCACAAACAAATCTCCAAAGCAAACGGACCCGGTGATTAAAGGTAAAAACACTGAATTAAATCGTTTCATCTGTTTCTCCAGCTTGTTGCTCTGATAACTTAAGATCGTCCGTGACTAAAATCCTTCATCCGGTTAAATATAGTTAAAAAAATACCAATTGTATAGCATTAAAGTTCAAGAAAGGATGGTTTGTGGGAAAAAACTGTATTTTCTTCAATTCCTGTTTGTTTTCATATCTCAATATATATCGAAGGGGGGAAAAAATCGCAATGTCAGTTTTTTCCAATATCGTGCAGCCTAGTTCTTAGTCATTAGTATTGACGCTGGCAGGATGGATTATTTGTAACCTCTGGACTGATTAGAGGGCAAGAGTGAGTAACGGTGAAGTATGAGAGAGAGAGAGAGTTGGTGTTTGTTTGTGTCGGTGACTGAGAGAGAGAGAGAGAGAGAGGGATCATCCTCTGACTAATGCAGTTTCTCACACACCTATTTTACCCACACAGTGAATCCAGATTACAGTTAATCCTAAATGCCACAGCCAGACTTCTGACAGCTGGCATATCAACTCCTCTTTAGCTTCACTGCACTGCTGTTCCAATTTAGGACTGATGTTACAATTTCATTGAGCTCCCTTGAGGCAAATCCTAAATTAGCTTTTTGCTGAGGTTTTAACCTTTTATATGCTAAAGTTGAGCCGGAGATTGGGGTGTGGAATATTTAGTAAGTAATGTGACTTCACTTGAGATCTGTTGGTTATGCTTTACTAAGCACTTTTTAAACTATGTGCCTAGTGTACTAGCTTTAATAATGTATTGCATATTTTCATTTTATTTACTGACAATTTGATAACGTTTGCTTAAAGGTAGGGTAGGTAAGAATGGAGAAACTAGCTCGAGTGCGCTAGAATCTGAAAGTACGCAGACGAAAAAATCTGCCCCTTCCTTCAGACTTCCTTAGAGCCCCTCCTCCAACACATACGAACGCGCACATGACCAATGAGGGCACGAGATAAGTTTGTGCACAGATGGAAGGCTGACAGGCAGGTAGGCCATCCAGTTATTTTAGCCGGGCCGGATAAAATGATTGGTCGTGGTTTTTACAGCGCAACGGCTTCCACAGAAGAAATATTTGTATGTATTTATTGTCAAAGCATTTAATTTATTCATTGCCATCGGGATGTTAAGAACATTCCATGGAATATAACAAAAAGTGAATTACCTACCCTACCTTTAATTGTCTTTCTTATTTATATTCATCTACTGTGTACTGTTAAGGGAAAGGAAAATTCAATAAGAGGGAGTTCAAGTCTAGGACAAGTTTCCACAGCAGAGAATAAACAAAACAAAAAGAAACAGAAACAGAAACAGCGATGTGCAAGGGACAAGGAGTGCACGACTGAGAGGCAGAGAAGAAACTCTCTGCTCAACATGAAACTGAGAGACATAGAGAGAGATACCTGTATAGTCCCCCAAAAAACAAACTGAAAAATGAAAGTAAGTGATTAAAGGGTTATATATTGCTAGCTTTGAACTTTCTCCACTTGTTCATACTTGAAAATGTGAGTTTGGTGAGTATAATTTAGGCATTTGAACAACTACAAGTCGACAGGATTTTAGGAGAGATGATAAAAAAAGAAGCACTTAAAAGCTCCGCTTTCTTAACTCTCCTATAAAAACATAATGAATGGATCCAAAATGAAAGCACTAACACACTTTCATTATGTGCGATCTATGCCAAACCCAAAGATATGTTGATGACTTTTATGTAAGATGGAATTTCTTTGCTAAGAAAATGTCTGAACTCAAACCCCCTCTTAATATACACTGAACAAAAATATAAACGCAACACTTTTGTTTTTGCTCCCATTTTTCATGAGATGAACTCAAAGATCTAAAACATTTTCTACATACACAAAATAACCATTTCTCTCAAATATTGTTCACAAATCTGAAAAAATCTGTGATAGTGAGCACTTCTCCTTTGCTGAGATAATCCATCCCACCTCACAGGTGTGGCATATCAAGATGCTGATTAGACAGCATGATTATTGCACAGGTGTGCCTTAGGCTGGCCACAATAAAAGGCCACTCTGAAACGTGCAGTTTTGCTTTATTGGGGGGGTCTGGGGGGGTCCGAAAACCAGTCAGTATCTGGTGTGAGGGTTAGGATTAGGGTTAGGGTTAGGGTAATGTTGTGAATCGAGTGGCCTGTGTTCATCGTCCATAACATACGCCTGCCCATACCATAACCCCACCACCACCATGGGCCACTCGATTCACAACATTACCCTAAGCCTAATCCTAACCCTAACCCTAACCCTAACCCTAACCATAACCCTAACACCAGATACTGACTGGTTTTTGGACCCCCCCAGACCCCCCCAATAGAGCAAATATGCACGTTTCAGAGCGGCCTTTTATTGTGGCCAGCCTAAGGCACACCTGTGCAATAATCATGCTGTGTAATCAGCATCTTGATATGCCACACCTGTGAGGGGGGATGGATTATCTCAGCAAAGGAGAAGTGCTCACTATCATAGATTTTTTCAGATTTGTGAACAATATTTGAGAGAAAGTGTTATTTTGTGTATGTAGAAAATGTTTTAGATCTTTGAGTTCATCTCATGAAAAATGGGAGCAAAAACAAAAGTGTTGCGTTTATATTTTTGTTCAGTGTAGAAGCAAAAGGTGTGTTTTCATGCAAGTTGTGTCATTTGGGCACATCACGCATTGGGCAATGAGACATTACTTTCATGACTACAAATAAGTGTTTCATATATATCCTGTTACATTCAGGCTGAAAACCAAAAGCAAGCCATACATATTGATAAGAATCTAATCTAAGTTAGGTCTGATTCTGCTACTTATTTGTTCATCATTTATAAGTAAAAGAAAACCTTGATTAGGGACAGTCTGCACGTTATGTTGCACAAATGATGCAGACGGTAAAAAGTGTGTTCGAAATATAAAAGAAACTAATTAACAAGGCTTGTAAATATTCAGAGGCAGAGCTGCCTTCACTTACTGTTGGTTTTCAGGCGGGCTGGCTCACTGTTGCGGCTTCCTGCCTGGTTGATAGCCTTGACAAAGAAGATGTAACGGGTGCCACTCTGCAGGCCGTGCACCGTGTAGTGGTTCTGCTTGATGTTAGGTACGATCATCCAGCTGTCTGCAGAGTTGTACAAACCTGGCAGAAACACACACAAACACACACACAGAGCATGAGTAACCATGTTCTGCTTATGTCTTTAGGGGTAAGCACCGTCCTACTGAAAACGTTACGTTGATGTTGAAAAGAGAAAAACACTATTCTCTACATCTAACCAGATGTTATCTTTTCTCCAAACACATAGTGAGCCATCACACAGTAGGAAGCTCAGAGACCATACAATCTGCGATGTTATGCAACATTTATGTGAACATACTGATCCACCCCATTAACTTTCCATCACGATTACCTTGGCTTTCTCCCCTGAGGCCATATTGTGTGTTCACTAAGCTGAATCCCCACTGAGAACAAGGTACTTCCATGACAGACTATGTGTAGTAAGCGCCTTAGGGCAAACAACTGCGATACCTTTAAGGTTCAAATGTAAGGAAATGTGAGTCAAACCTACATGACCCCAGTAGGTGGGCTCTTTGATTTAGAGCAGCTTGCAGTTGAGGCTTAGCAATGGCTGAGTTAGCTCTGCAGTCACCTGCTTCAAAACAAAGGCTTTACAGTCTGTCAGCTGCAGCCGACTGTGAAGGATACAGCAGCTTCTCAGCTCAGGTAAGGAAACCCGCAGCTACAAAAGAGAGCTTTTTCTGTCCTTTAGTGTTTCATAACGTTGAGTAATTTACACTTACAGTGACTGAATCACGCCCCTTCCCTAACCCACAACATATGATTTCATAAAGTAGTGTTTGTCTGATTTTAAATATGAACCTTCAAGGTGAGAGGTGTGCATTTAATATGTAGTTGCAGAGGGCAGATGTTGTTGGCATCATATTTAACACTTTTGGAATGGCTGACAGTTGCTACTTTACTACTGAAATAAAATGATTGCATTATTCATTTTAGTGCTATTAAAAATGTTTAGCAAAAAAGCTGTTTAACAAAAAATTCCTTAATGAACAGACACACAATATATACCTTATAAGCAAACTGTAAGAGCCAGGGCTAACATTTCTTTCAGCCATCAAAAAATATACGAATGCATTCAATTAAACCTCTGCAATAACTAGCGCAGCATCTTGTTTAGAAGCACTACAGCCGCAGTTAATATTTCAGAGTTGAAGGTAGAATAACAATCCTTGTCTTTGTCTTATCTTTCCTCACCCCTGCAGATTTGCAGGGAAATAAAAATCCTGAAAGGGAGAGAGCTCTCAGGGCCATGCATGCCTTGTCCCTTCTAGTGAGGCTTGTGAATTATTGAACAAGATGGCAACAGCATGTATAAGTAATAACCAAGAGTCTGCTTGTAAATATAAATACTTCACAGGACGCAAATAAGGCCTTTAAAAGTGAGGCGGCTTTAAGAATAAATGAGGGGAGGGGACTGTTAGAGTGAAGGCTGCCACTTTACACATCTGCCGACTTCCACCAGATTTTCTCTAACAAAGAAATCACTGCAGAGGACTTTGATCTTCCTTTAAAAGGAAGGAGTGAGGGATTGTAATAGAAGCTTCTTGACACCTTGAACGTACACAATCCATTTGGTACCTCGGGATTGGCAGTAATATCTGCATTTCTTTCAGCTGTCAATAAGATCCATGCAAAAAGCAATTATGTTGTTCTACTAGGACAGCTGTCCCTACTGCGAAATGATCCCACCTGTCAGTTTAGCCGTTCCTGTCGAAATTAGGTAGGCTCCAATGTTATGTGAGCTGCCGAAAAGAGATACAGGGGAGAGACGAGCGAGAACGACTTCATGCTGCTTTCCATTTTTAAAGCTTTTGATCTCCGTAGCACCTCTCCCTTTTTTGCAAAATCAAATTAGGTCAGTACACAGCAATACTGCTATTTCTACTTTTACCACTGAAAAGAGGCTTTCTGATACTAGCAGAGTGCTGCTGCCTTTGGAGAGCATTGTGACTTCAAAGGGTGGGGGGCAGTAACTGAATAAGCCATTGTAAAAAGAGACTGAAACGAAACAGGGGGATAAAGATCGACTTGTGTCTCGCATTCAGATATCAGGTGTGTGTGTGTGTGTATGTATGTGTGTGTGTGTGTGTGTGTGTGTGTGTGTGTGTGTATGTGTGCGTATGTGTGTGTATGTGTGTGTGTGTGTATGTGTTTGTGTGTATGTATGTGTGTGTGTATGTGTGTATGTGTGTGTGTGTGTGTGTGTGTGTGTGTGTGTGTGTGTGTGTGTGTGTATGTGTATGTGTATGTGTATGTGTGTGTGTGTGTGTGTGTGTGTGTGTGTGTGTGTGTGTGTGTTTCTGTGAGTAGCTGTGCATCAATAAAAGCAATACAATGCCTCACCTGCCTCTATCTCTTGTGCCTCCACATAACTTTAACACGCATACCCTCGCTAGTTTCATGCAGTCTGAACCCTCATCAACTTTTCATCACACTCTGCCACACGGAAGGATCCTGCTGATACTCTGAAAGATGCCCTGTTGAGATACAAAGGGTTGAACCAAACTCTGAGCTCTCCTAACGCCCACTGTGACACAGCTTTTTACCTGTGATAACCATATTAATACATCACCACAGGTTGGTGCTTATGAATACACAGGAAAGCTGATCAAACCAGCAGGTACAGGTTTTGCTGGTTTCGTTAACATGCAGGCTTCCCAGGAAAGTGTACACATGAGCAGAAAGTCATGCGGCGGTGGGAACAGAGGTATCGACTTCTATCAGTCCGGACAGACACAGTCAAATCAACTAATGAGTTTATTTTTTGACAGCTGTAGGCAGTGAGTTGAGGCATGTAAAGAAAATAAGTGCCAACAATGGTGCCATGATAACGATAATCTCTTGTTTCTCCATGTAAAACAGTCACAGAAGATAGATTTTGACTATCTTCAGGTAGTCAAAATGCTTTGAAAGCAGTCAATTAAGTATTTTTATTTAGTAAGTAAAAAATAAGCATAGGTATTTTTATATGTATCCTCTTTGCCGTCAATACCAATAATTAGATGAGAAGATTGATAGCATTTTCATGAGTGTATGCTGAGTAAAACAGCTAAAGCAGAGAGAGATGGTTAGCTTAGTTTAGCCTTACATTAGCATTACAACTGGAAACAGCTAGTCTGACTTTATCCAGAGATTACAAAATCCTCCAACCATCCTCTCTAAAGCTCACTCATTATCAGATTATATCTAATTTGTTTCAACTAAACACAAATAAAAAACATTCAAAAGGTTATGCAACTAGTGGAGACCAGTGATATTTACATTTTAGATAAGTATATTGTAATGCACATACATTAGGACCATCAAAGGCAGAAAGCTGATGCTTAAAAGTATATTCAATGTGTTACATCAAAAAGCGATATATCATTATATTATTCAGTGTTGTGTTATTGATAAAAGATTAGGGTCTATCACTTAATTGAGTTTGCATCACTGTACGGCATAAAAGGAACAACATCAAGTAAGTAAATCAACACTAAGGCTCAAAGGAAATTAGTTTCACTCAGTTCTCTTAAACCCTGACATCTTCATGGATTTTCATTGTAGGAATTAACGTAATTCTCATCGCTGAAGCACATTATTAGTGGATAATTCACGATGTCATTTGGCATGTAAACGAATGAGACTGAACATGTAAAACTTGCAAAGGGCCGGAGGATGCAGCTACACTGTGACTTT